>NC_066522.1:19723181-19853181 GCF_024679095.1 Eriocheir sinensis
AATAGAAACAGGTAAAATTGTACCTACCTGTAATTAATTAATCATTCTAATCACTCGATAACCGTAGGACCGAACAGACTTCCTTCCGCGCATCCTCCAAGCAGGCAACCATTCTTTTCCATCCTCATCCTCATCCTCATCATCATTATCAGGCGGAGGCGGAGGAGTAGGAAGAGAGGGAGAGAGAAAGATAGAGAGAGGGAGAGAGAGAGAAAGAGAGGGGGAGGAAAAAACGCGTTTCTAATCACTTCGGTAAAGGCGTAAACCTCACAAGTTATAATGGGGCTTCCTCCCTTGCATGCAATTAGGTCGATCTCGCGAAGGGGGGAAAAAAAGAAGAGGAAAGAAAACGGAAAATACGAGGCCCCACTATTCCCTTTTTCCTTCCCCTCCGAGTCAGGCGGCGGGAGTCCATGCATTTTTCATCGGTGTACGGGAACGCTGCCGCCATTTTATGCATGCAGCGCTGGGGGTAGGCAGGTGAAAGGGGTGGCCGGTGGTTGGGAGTGAGGAAGGGGTGGCTGGTGGTTGGGTGAGGGGGAGTGGGGAAAGGGTGGTTGGTGATGGTGAGGGAGGGGTAAGGGGTGGCTGGTGGTGGGGAAGGGGTGGCGGGTGAGGGGAGGTTGGGGAAGGTGTGTGGGGAAATGGTGGGGAGGTGGGGAAGGGTGATGCGTGGGGTATATATTTTCATGTGTGTGTTAAGTGATTCATACTGATTGGAGGAGAGGTAAGTTTTTTATGATTATTTTTTTCAGCATTATTATTTTTATTATTATTGTTATTATTATTATTAACTTGATTATTCTATCAACAGTGTTGTTGTTTTTGATGCTGTTGTTGATCCTGCTGTCGTTGTCGTTAATTTTGTAGCTGTTATTTATTTTTATTTTTTTGTGACCTGTCTTGCCATTGCGATAGGCCGTGCCATATATTCCTTATAACGATAAAGAAGAAATACAGGAAAGATCGCAAATATATGAAAAACTTTACTGCTCCATAGATTCACGAACTGCAGAAACCTGAAAAAAATAGGAGGACAGGGTGACGCTTTTCTTTTGATTCCCTGTTATTTCTTGTGAGACTGAGAACCAAAAACAACATCAACCAAGAGTCATACCTCACGGCAACCACTATACGTAAATAAAACTCGCCTGCGCCAGTAACGGAGTGGGGTCGTCCAAGAGTCCCCTCAAGAGACAGCACCTAAAAATAAGTATCAACAGCAAGCACACAGCAACACGAGGAGTCTTTCATATGCGTGTGTCCATCTGTGAGTCTGTCCGTCACTGTCCTTGCCACATTATCATATATCACAGGGCAACACACGAGAGACAGATGCGTCCCAGGAAGCAGGAAACCAACCAACTAGGGGCAAGCGTGATGTCTTTAGTGGACAACGATGACGATGATGACGAGGTAGAGCAGACCTTATTATAAGCTATCCCGGCCAATGCTTCTGTCACCCTGCATAGTGACGAGCAAATGACGGACAGATGCGCCTCAGGAAGCAGGAAACTAACTGAGTGCAAGCAGAAGGTCTTTATGGGCATGGTGATAGAGAGGAACGAGGGTGAAGAGGGGTAGGAGGAGGAGGAGAAGGGGGAGTTACATAAGCGTCTCTCTCAAGTGGCGTACCGGATAAATAGATGGATGGATGGATTGCCGGCGGGTGGCGAGGATGAGTAACGCGGAAATGAGATCAAGTGGAGCGTTCAGTTGGGATAATAATTTTACTGTTTAATGGCCTTTTTTTACATTAATTTCCGCTTCTGTTATTTGATGCGCTAATGGGAACTGCTTGATTGACTGATCTCTCCCTCCCTCTCTCTCTGATCGGGTGTGACATATAGGGAGAGAGTGAGAGAGGGAGAGATGGAGGGAGGGGGCGAGAGAGAGAGAGAGAGAGAGAGAGAGAGAGAGAGAGAGAGAGAGAGAGAGAGAGAGAGAGAGAGAGAGAGAGAGAGAGAGAGAGAGAGAGAGAGAGAGAGAGAGAGAGAGAGAGAGAGAGAGAGAGAGAGAGAGAGAGAGAGAGAGAGAGAGAGAGAGAGAGAAAAAAGAGGAAGAGGTGAAGATGTACAGTTGGAGAGGAGGAGGAGGAGGAGGAGGAGGAGGAGGAGGAGGAGGAGGAGGAGGGGAGGGGCTGCACCGTGGGAAGTGACCAGAGTGGCTCATTAAGTATGCCCAGGTATAGGGGAGAGGGTGGAGGGAGGGGGAGGGGAAGAGTCACTCACAATTACAAGAAACGTCTTCCCGAAAAACTCTCTCTCTCTCTCTCTCTCTCTCTAGTTTCTTTCTTTTCCTCTTCCCTTTCTTCCTCTCTTTCTTTCTTATTTTCTTCCCCTCTTCCATTTTTCCATACTTCGCTCTTCAGTTTCCTCCTCCTTCTCTTTCTTCATCCTTTCATTTATTCCATCTTTCCTTCATTTCTTTTTTTTTCCTTCCTTTGTTGCTACATTCTTCCTTCCTTCCTTCCTTTCTTACATCCTATTTCACTTATTTATTCACTCATTCACCTATTCCCACTGTCTATCATGTTTGTCTTTTCGTCCCTCTCACATCCTCTCCTTCCTTATTACTTTCCCCATCTCATCCTGCAACCCACACCCACACACACACACACACACACACGCCTGAACCCACGTCTACGCATTCCTTGCCCACCTTTCGCATGATTTACGCTGACGTGCCAGGTGTCGGCCCGTCAGCGTGCACATGTTTACACCCTCTTCCTGCCCTCGCACCTCTTAGCGTCACCTCACCCTCTCGTAGATGCCAGTCGGAATGTTACCTGTCCACCTATCACTTTACCTGTCCTCGTTCCTCCTCTGTTTGTCCCTGGCCTGTCTATCTTCGTGTGGTCTAGTTTATTGCGTGTGTGCTACGTGTGTGTGTGTTGTTTTTGCGAGGGTTTGAGTTCAAGTTTAGTACAATAAGGATGAGGGATGTTTGAGGACTGTGATGTGGTGGTGGAGGAATAGGTACATGTAGAGAGAGAAGACGAGAAGGGCATGAGGAGGAGGAGGAGAAATAGAAGGAGAAGAAAAGAGGCAAGAACAAGGAGAAGAAGAAAAAATAAGAAAACAAGATGATGATGATGATGATGATGGTGATAGTGATTATCATATATTGATGTAAAAGTAAAAGCAGATTATGAACAGGAGGAGGAGGAGGAGGAGGAGAAAGAACGTCACTAACAAAGATAACACTAAGGACACCAACAAAACAACAACAACAACAACAATGATAACAATATAAAAAAAAACGTCAAGGTGAGTTAGATTTAACGACACGCAAGGCAATGACCATAACAACACTCAGCACAATATAAAAACGGAGAGGAAGAAAACTACCGGAGTAAAAAGAAAATAAATCAATCAGTCGCATTTTAAAAGAGATGAAGAAAATGGATTAGAACGAGTGAGGGATAGGATGGGAAGGTAAGGAAGGAGGGAAAGAGGGAAGGGGAAGTAGGAAAAACAGGCAAACAGAAGAGATGGAGGAAAGGAGAGAGAATGGGGACCGACAGAGAAGGATGGAGGATTGAGAAACAAGGGAAAAGGGGGGAGAGAGGGAGAAGGAAACTAAAAAATAAATAAAGAGGGTGAATGGGTGGGTCAGAGGTAGTTAAGGGGACAGTGAAGAAAATGGTAATGATGGAAATGGTGAGGGGTGAAGGGGGGGAAGGAGGGGAGAGAGGGGAGGGTAGGGGGAGAGAAGGGACAGTTATGTAGGTAGGTATGGGAAGGGGGGAAGATGACGCGAAGGTGAGGAATGATAATGATGGTGGTGATGATGGTGACGGTAGGAATGGGGAGAAGGCAACGTTGGGAGAAGTAAAGGGAAGGAGGAAAGGGGAATAGAGGACATAGTTGAGGGAAGATGATGGGAGGTAAGAGGAGGTTGTGTGGGGGGGGAGGCAGGGAGATGATGATGAGGAAGAGGAGGAGGATGAAAGGAGGGAAGAAGTGGAGAAAAGAGAGACAAGAGAGGAAAAGAGGAGGGCATATGAAAGCAGGAGAAATGAAGGTGAGGAGGTAAAAAAAGGAGGAGGAGGAAGATGCAAAAGGGCGAAAATGGCAGAGAGGAGGCATAAAGGAAAGAAAAAGAAGAGGAGGAAAAGGAGGAGAAGGAATGGGTAACAGGGCGGGTAAGGAGAGGGCAGGGGCGTGAGGGGCGAGGCGCGACCACCCAGGGCAGGGGCGTGTGAGTCCGTGGGGCGTCTGGCTACTGTCCCGTCCCGTCACATCAGCAATGGTAATGACGAGGGGGCCGGGGACAGATATGGACGGGAGGCTAAATTACAGTGTGTCGGTGTGGAGGGGTGATGGGGAGGGGAAGGAGGGGAGGGGGGGTGAAGAGAAGATGGGAGGGAGGAGGGGTAGTGATGAGGATGGGCCTTCTTTTTCATCTCTTGTCTTCGTTTTTATGGTTTTGTTCTCATGGTTATTTTCCCTCCTTTTCTACTTTTTTTTTGTCCTACTTCCTCTGTTTTTATCTACCTCTTCTTGCTCTTCTTGTTCTTGTTTAGTTACTTCTTAATATTCTTCCCCTTATTGTTATTCTTTCACTATGCTTCATTTTTTTTACTCCTCTTTCTTCTCTTATTTGTCCTTCTCTCTCCCATTTTCGTCACTCTCGTCGTTCTTGTTCTCCTTTTCAAATAAATCTCCTTTCTCATTCTCCTCTTTCTCTCTGTTCCATCTTTCCACCTCTTTTTTTTCTCTTCTTCCTCGTCTTTTTCCACATCATTACATTCCTCTTCATTCTATCCCTCCTCTTCTTCCCACGTACTCCTTTCCTCCTACCTCTTCGTCTACCTCCATCTTTTTTTGTTCAACTCCTCCTATATATACTTCTTCGAGGGTAGAGGGAGAGGGGGAAGGAGAGGCACACAGGAGGGACGCAGACCCCGCTATGTACGAGGCCCAGCAGGAAGGCGTGACCCTCGGCTACCCTCCTGGTCACCTGCCTCGCTCGTAAATTCAGGAGGATCACACAGGTAGGTACCCCGGCCAGCATTCCCGCGGACCCGCCAGCGACCAACCCCCCTCACGCCGGTAGAGAGAAGGGGGAAGGATAATAATGCATTTTCTTTTTCTCTCTTTTTTTTGTGGTGGATGTGTTTTTTTATTTTGTTTTATCGTCTTTTTTCCTGTTCGTCTGCGTCTTTTAATTTGTTGCCTGTTCTTTTTTTCTTAGTTTTCTTTCTCTTCTTTTTCTTTTCTTCCTCATTCCTTCTTTTTCTTCTTCTCATTCTTTTTCTTTCTCTTTTTCTTTTATATTTCTTTTTCTTCTTCTTTTCCTTCCTCTTCTCCTTTTTCTTTCTCCTCTTCTTCTTTACTCCGATTACTATTACTATTACTACTACTACTATTTATTTTGCTTCTCCTTTTTAATTTTCATCTTCTTTTACTTTTTTCTTCCTCTCTTCTTTTTCTTCTCCATTTTCTCCATCTTCGAATATATTTATCCATTTTTTTAAAGTTTTCATTTATTTTTCTGAGCGTTCCTTCAGCTTTGTTACCGCCGTGCTAGGGTTTTTTCTTTCTTTTCTTTTTAACGAGACATAAATATTGGGAAGGTTTAAGAGCGAGAGAGTGAAAATTATGAAGTCTTTTTTTTTCTTCTTGCTTGGGGAGTTACGTGTACGTGTCTAGCGGCTGGGCGGCGGTCTTGCCTTCCCTCGCTCCTTCCTTCCTTCCTGCACGGTGAAGGTAACTTGATAATGATTTTTTTTCGACTTAAACACCTTCAGGAGACTAACAATGGCTTTCTGTGCCTGAATGTTCCCCGGCCTATGACTTAAACACCTTCAGGAGACTAACAATGGCTTTCTGTGCCTGTATGTTCTCCTGCCTATGACTTAAACACCTTCAGGAGACTATCAATGGCTTTCTGTGCCTGTATGTTCTTCTGCCTATGACTTAAATACCTTCAGGAGACTTACAATGGCTTTCTGTGCCTGTATTCCATCCTGCCTACGACTTAAACACTTTACTTCTGAATGCTTTTAACAGGGGAATGGCACAGGACCTCACACAGTATACACGAATACCTACCTACATACATACATACACATACATACATTAACATATACACAAACAACATCTTATACATACATACATAAATACGAAGACACACACACACACACACACACACACACACACACACACACACAGGGATGGTAAATGAGCAGAAGGCCGAGAATTACGAGTCATAATGTGGAGGTGGACGGGGTGGTGGTGGTGGTGGTGGTGGTGTCAGGGGCGAGGAAGACAGTACCGCAAAGTCCCTGAAAAATGCAATCTTCCCAACGGGCCGAGATGGAGGGAAGGGAAGGAGGAGGGAAGGAGCAGGAATGGAAGGAGGGAGAGGCGACGTAAGGGGCAGCAATGGAAGGAGGAAAGGAGGGAAATAAAGATAGATAGTACTACTACTACTACTACTATTACTACTACTATTACTACTACTACTACTACTAAAATAAAATAAAATAAAAATAGGTACAGAGGAATCTTGATATTTCCCTCTTTATATATAGTTCAAGTCTTAGAGAAAAGAGAATAGAGTAGAAGGAATGCGTCTCTCGTTCGTTAACTACACAGGATAGGATGGTCGTTTCTCCTGACCCAGCCCGGTAAAGCCAGCGAGGGTTGCCCAGTGTCCCCGCGGCCGGATGGACCGTGTTCCGTGTAATCCCAATTTATCAACTTCCTGGATGAAACGGACCGTCAGGAATTGACATGTCATCAACTGCTGTCCCCAGTGTGTCGCCTAATAGACGTGAGGAGCAACACACGCCGGCCGCTGCGTCTTGATTTTGGCCCCGAATACTAGTGGCTGTTGACTATGTAAGGGAGACGGCTTGCTGTGAGGTTATTTTAGTCTGCCTATCTGTCTGTCTGTCTATCTCTGTCTCTCTCTCTCTCTCTCTCTCTCTCTCTCTCTCTCTCTCTCTCTCTCTCTCTCTCTCTCATTGAAAGAACGGGGCATGGCATTGTCCTTTTATGGCATCTCCCCCTCCTTTCACCCGCCCTTCCTTGGCCGTGTCGCTCATCCGTGCCTCGCCAAGCCCTCGCCATCGCCTCGCAAATTCCGTTGATGCCCAAATGACCACCTGCATCTCAGTCCTGCCAACGTGCTCTCCCTCTCTCCTGCCAGACCAGCCTCACCCTCCCATGACAGCCCTCCCCCTCCCCTGCCAGCTCTCGCCTGTCACGACATGGTACCTCTCCGACACCCTGACCCCGCGTCGGATGTTACCCAACGCAACAGCTTATCGCTAAATCTTGTGACTCACGAGGTATAAACACGTGTCAGGTTAGTCTAGTGTCACGTGATGTTCTCAAAATCAGAATAATTGATATACTTTAAATCCAAGGCGTTAGGATCACTCGACATACCCTATTAATGTACAGGAATATATTATCTTTACACTAAACATAAATGGGTGAATATGATAATTCCTCTGTTGTTTATGACTTATTACTGATGGGAACTCAAGGGGGAACTGACGACCAAACTTATACCGGCACAGACGGATTGTTTTATAGTCACATCCTTTCTTGCTTGCTTGGCGTTACTGTTCCCCGCTGCTTAACTTGATGAAGCTCGCAAATGAAGTGAAGGTTAGTGAACAACATGCGAGGGATATGATCAATAAAACATACGGTGATCACTTCCCTAATGGCCCCAAACAGGCGACACATGATGCCACGTGTCCCGGGGCTCACCTCGGCAATACGGGGCCAAGTCAAGGTCGCGGGGCGTTATCAGCTTACGTCAGTTCGGCGCGAGCGGCGGGGGCGGCGGGGCGGGGCAAGGTGCGTCGCTGAGGGAGTAGCCCCGGGGGAGGGACCTCACGCTGGAGGCCAAAGGTGGCGCTGCTAAATGTGCTCCTAATGGTGTTACGTATGCATGATTACCTTTGTTTTCCCACACTTCAGCATCTCTCTCTCTCTCTCTCTCTCTCTCTCTCTCTCTCTCTCTCTCTCTCTCTCTGTACATGTATCACGTCAATAACCTCAATAATCTATCAAAAATGCATTCACCCGTTTGCAGACAATAAACACGGCATACCCAGGAGTATAGATAACAACAATATCCTTTTTGACATATTCAGATTCGTACCTACCATCTGTGGCTGAAGATATTAATTTACTCAACCATCAGATAAAAAAAAAAAAAAAAAAATTATTTTAATCATTATGTCTACCTCGACGTAGCTGTTCTTTATACAAACTGAGTCAGGTAATTCCGTAACTTTAATTCCCCAAACCAGCGACAAAATTACCACTGACCAAGTCGCTGAGGATGTCCTGAACAGCAAACCTCGTATTCATGTTCCTGATACAAGTAAAGTACTGGTATTTGTTCACGGTCATGGTGATTGGTACGCCACTCCCCCTTCTGATTGATTTAAATTCCGCCGCACGTCAGAGAAAAGGCACTAATTCTCCCTAAAACCATTCAATCTAAGAGGAACTCGAACACTCAATTACACCTCATTAGTTTTCACTCGGCCTCGTCTCTGTTCTGACATGCATATAATTAACCGTTCCTGTTACTGCTCCCAACACTGAAAAGGAACGACCCGATTGTCTTAAAACTGTGGTTATCTGTCACTCTGAACTATTTTTTTCTTTAAGCAAACGCTGTATGCGCATTTAAGCTAGAAACTCCTTAGATTTAAAAAATTCCTCTTTTTTTTTTTAATTATAAGATTTTGACGTACTTTTCCCAGATTTAGCGGGCTTTTTAATTTTTGTTTTTGTTTTATTGCACTTGAGCTGTCTCCCTTGCTGTAAAATAAGTAAATAAAAAAAAAATACCACCACTCTATATTCACTCGCCTTACTCTCTTTTTCAAATGTTCCACTGTTGCTGAGTACGATAAGTGGACGAAATATATATCTAGTAACGGTTATAAAACTCAGGAATTCAAACCACATGTTTTTTTCCGATTGAAAAAATCCACGTCAATGATTAAGTTAGTCCTTAAAAAAAAAGTCTTCATAAATCGTCTCCAAATGTTTATACCCAACAACCTTGAGAAAAAGTTTTAAAAAGAAAATATAAACATAGATAGTCACACCTTCAATCGGTACGGTCAGTTCTTATTTGCCTCCTAAAGGGTGACAGTATATGCCCTTCCCGTCCTTACGTAATGGCGCGCTTCTTACAAATATCTTCCATCAACACATCGAAACTTGTCCGCGGTGACTCACGGATCGCTCTCCTCCTCGACCAATCTCCCTATCTGCTGTCTCCTCTTTCTCACACTCCATTAGGCTACTGTGTTTCTTATCTTGCCGACCTCTCCCCCAACTACACCCCCCTCCCCATTCACTCCACCTCCCAATAAGTGGTTACCCTCGTGAGATTTGGTCCACAGTCTGTCCCGTCCCCCCCCCCCCAGTGTGTGTGGGTGTGTGACGCAATAGCTTATCACGACCTCCACACTCACTTATCCCTAATTACAGGAAGCCGAAGAAATCTCTCTCAAAACACTACTACTACTACTATTATTACCAACTACAACTATACTACTGCTGCTGCTGTTGCTATAGGGAGTCACAAGGCCTCGGTTCAGCCCCTCCTCACACCATGACCGGTAAAGGATCGATGGTCGTATTCTGCACTCCTTATCTCTGTACTTCCGTTCCCCGAGTCTGTGATCCATCTCGATTGGCGATTCTCAGCGACAGCGTTCAGAGGCTCCAAGGTCCTCGCACGCCAGAGCAGACCCTTTGTGCCCACGTGCAGAAGTCCCTTTCACACGCATCTACTGGACAGTCATGCTATACGTATATCCGTTGCGATAAACGAATCCTCACTTTGAAGGCTGCATCAAGGGTCTGCTCTCACCTCTTCTCGTTACATATACTTTTCTTGGTACTATCGCTGTTTGATCAGTCGCTGGCCATGTATAATGCAAGATCCGCCCTTCTCTTGTATTAGTATAGGTGCTCTGAGCCATGTACTAAACTTGTACCGGACGGACATTTCAGTGCTAGAAAAAGCCAACACATCGCTCAGTTCATCGTCCTTTCAGATGCTACGCTTATTAAGGACACTGTAACTTATAATAACACTGTGGAGCAGGGTGGTGGATGAAAAGGTACACTGGTCAAGCATTTCAGCAAACGGTTTAAAATGCTTCGCTGCAATGAGATTTACGAACCATTAGTGTTTCATAAGAGCCCCATTTCCTTGATCTAACGTGCGGTTGGTTGTCACGCCCTCTTGTGACAATTTTTTTTTCACTTCACATTTTCAGGAGCTCATCTCGTTTTTAACCCGGTAGCAGCGACGGGCCAAATTTTTGCCATGATATAAAAAAACCCCAAAATAGATGATGCATAAACTGATCACAAATGCGTTAATGTATATTATGAAATGGTTTGCGTGAATGATGATTTTTTCTCTTTTTTCTCGCTTAGAGGGGCCTTTAAGAAACATGATCCCCGCAGCTACCAGGTTAACTGCGGTAATTCCAGTAGACTATTTATTTTGCAGTAGAAAATTCAGTTAAAGCTGTTCTACTGTTTAAGGACTTGTGGTATCGACCCTGTACTGCATGTTTTAGGTTCAGAATACTCGAGACAAACAATCGTTGCGCCAACATTTTTAATTGGAAATCTTGAGTGTTGCACAAATCGTTTAAAAGTGTCGGTTTTGATAAGTTAAAGGGCTTGTGGTTGGTACTGATCCCACGTGATAATCATTCTGAACGCCGAGTCAGCATTTTACAATTCAAGTCTGACAATGTCTCCCAACTCCGTATATTACATTCTTAGCATACAACAAAGATTTTAGCGTCACCTTTACTTCTGTCAATCTCAGTCACCGTCCTAAAATATATTTCATTGCTGCTTCGTCAACTTCACCTCACTACCTTTAAACCTTTCCTTGCTCACAGATCCCTGGCTTTAAAGTAGTAAGAATTGGTCTCGTGGCATTTGGTAAATACCACATCTTGAAATTCGGTCAGTCTGTTGTAATGTCACACAGCCTTCAGTGGTCTGTGTCTTCCTCACCTCCGAGGGATCATCAGAGCAAGCAACTGATCTACCTCTCGCGTCTTTTTTGGAGTGGTGTGCAGTCAACCAAATCAGGCAGTCATCGAGATGGGTATTGGGGATTTTTCTTCTGCTCCTCCTCTCTCATTTACTTCTCTACTTATTCTTCCTTTTCTCCTACTTTTATCCCTCTCCACCTCCATCGCTATGCTTTATTGTCGTCCAACAGCTGCAGTCGTGTTATATTCATGAAGCTTGGTTCAGGTGTAAAACATATATATCACTTGCACAACTTTTGCTAGACAAACATTTCGCTGCGTGAAAAAGCCAACACATCGCTCAGTTCATCGTCCTTTCAGATGCTACGCTTAGTAAGGACTCTGTAACTTATAATAAAATTGTGGAGCAGGGTGGTGGATGAAAAGTGTACGAGAGAATGTGGATGAATGAGTTAGATTCAATAGAAGTAGCATTTATCCGAGACTTGGATGCTTGGGTAAATTTATAACCAATCACTGAGCAAAGAATTTTATAAATTTTACTTTACCTTTCAATTTACAGAAGGCTACTTACTGAATAAATAAAATCATGTAGTATTCAAACGGACGGATTCAATAGCCTCCAACAGCAAAGTTTCGAAGCCGAAGAAAAGAAACTCGTGAAATGTGTAGAGAGGCAAGCCTGTCCGCCTCCACACACACACACACACACACACACACACCGTCGTCCATGGCAACAACCCGAGCTCAGAGCGAATAAACTTTTGTGAAACCATCTCTCTCTCTCTCTCTCACACACACACACACACACACACACACACACACACACACATTTCTCTCTCTCTCTCTCTCTCTCTCTCTCTCTCTCTCTCTCTCTCTCTCTCTCTCTCTCTCTCTCTCTCTCTCTCTCTCTCTCTCTCTCTCTCTCTCTCAAAACAATCTCGGCGCGGGCCCGTTTTTTCCTCGCCCTGGGAAGCACTCGAATGAAGAGACGCGGAGAAGTGGTGGAGGAGATAAGACTCGATAAGGCGGCGAGGGAGGAGATGGAAGACGCCCCACACTCGACCTTCACGATGGGGAGGCTGTCTGGCTGTCTACACGGGTTCTCTGGCTATCTGCTTGGGCTCTCTGGCTGTCTAACTCTACCTGCCGGGGATATCTGGCTGTCTAAATGGGCTCTCTGCATGGCTGTCTATTTGGGCTCCATGCCTGTCTACCTCTACCTGCCTTGGCTGTCTGGCTGTCTAACTGTCTCTGTCTTAATCTACCTTTCTGGGCTCTCTGACTATCTAACTCTACCTACCTGGGCTGTTTGGTTATCTAACTCTACCTTCTTGGGCTGTCTATCTGTCTAACTCTACATACCTGGGCTGCATGGCTGTCTAACTCTACCTACCTGGGCTGCCTGGCTGTCTAACTCTACATACCTGGGCTGCATGGCTGTCTAACTCTACCTATCTGGGCTGTTTGGCTCTCTAAATCTAACTACCTGGGCTGTTTGGCTCTCTAATTCTACCTGCCTGGGCTGTTTGGCTGTATAACTCTACCTACCTGGACTGTCTGGGAGTCTAATTCTACCTACCTGGGCTGTCTGGTTCTCTAGTTCTACCTGGGTGCTTGGCTGTCTAGTTCTGTCGTTTCCTGGAATGCTATATTTGTCTGACACCTGTTTCGAATTTTTTATCCTTGTTTGACTGGATGACTGACTGAGTGACTGACTGACTGAGTGTTTGTTTTCTATAGTGTGTGACTGTTTATCTGACTTGCTTGATTGTTTGCTTTGTTTTTGTCTTTTTTTGTTTGTTACTAAATTTCTTCCTTTCAGCTTATTTTTTTACCTGGCTTATTTTTTTACGACATGAATCTTTTGTTTTCGATTTATATTCATTTTTTTATCATGTTACTTTAGGTCTATTCATATCTCACTCTCACTCTATCTCTCTCTCTCTCTCTCTCTCTCTCTCTCTCTCTCTCTCTCTCTCTCTCTCTCTCTCTCTCTCTCTCCCCCCCCCACCTATCAGTTTATCTATGATCGCATGTTCCGCAATATAAGTCCCGCCGAGCATTAATTCCCACGATTCCTATAAGCTGCTTTCTTCGGCGATTTCTTCCACACTTCAACACGGAGGGGAGAGTCGCCGCTAAGGAAGGAAGGGATTGCTCAATATTGCAGTGGAGGAAAGGTCAAGTATGCATGCGACAGAGAGAGGGAGAGAGGGAGGGATATGGAGAGATAGAAAGAGAAAGAAAGAGGGGGATAGATACAGATATAGATAAAGAAAAAGAGAGATAGACGGATATAGATAGAGAGAAAAAGACAGGGAAAGATAGATAAATATAGACAGATAAAAAACAATAAAAGAGACAGGGATAAAGAGGGAGATAGATATAGATAGAAAGATAAAGAAAGGGAGAAATAGACAGATAGAGAAAGATAAAGAAAGGGAGAGATAGAGAGAAAAAAGAGAGGGAAAGATAGATAAATATAGACATATAAAAAACAATAAAAGAGACAGGGATAAAGAGGGAGATAGATATAGATAGAAAGATAAAGAAAGGGAGAAATAGACAGATATAGAGATGGAAAGATAAAGAAAGGGAGAGATAGAGAAAAAAAAGAGAGGGAAAGATAGATAAATAGAGATAAGATAAGGAATAATAATAAAAGACAGAAGGATACCACATAACACACGGACAAACAGAGAGAGAAAGACAAACAATCAATAAAAAAAACAAAAAAAACATACACACAAGCCTTACTATACAACCTGTTTACCTACATACGATTCCTCCCTTTCACTTCTCTACATCAAACAAAACCAGAGTGAAAAAAACATCCCACGTCCTTCAATACAAAACCCTTCCCATTCTCCTTTACTCTCCTCCTCCTCCTACATAGCGTTTTTTACCCCAACATCACGCTTCTTCCATGCCCGGGTGCCGGTTCTCTGGGTAAGTCTTAGAACGTATGGAGGTAATGTTGCTATACCGAGAGTGTGTGTGTGTGTGTGTGTGTGTGTGTGTGTGTGTGTGTGTGTGTGTGTGTGTGTGTGTGTGTGTGTGTGTGTGTTAGGGGGCGAAGCAGCTATGGACTCAGGGATGTAATAATTCCGGCTTAGCGTTGGTGTGGTCGGGAAGTGACTAATGGGTTGTATGTGAACAGGTGAAGGCAGGTGTGTGTAAGGGGCAGGGGGAGGATGAGGGGGTGTTTGTGTGTGTGTGTGTGTGTGTGTGTGTGTGTGTGTGTGTGCGTTCAGGTAGGTAGGTTAATGTAGGCTCTGTCATACGAACTATTTTTTTCTACTCCTGTGTTTGTTGTGGTGTGTGTTTTTGTGTTTATGCATGTATGTGTCTCAGTGGGTGTTTGGGAGTGTGGGTGTGATTTTTTATTTTGTTTGGGTTTTTGTTTTGTTTTTGTTTGGGTGAATGAATTTTTTTTGTGTGTGTTTGTGTCCGTGTGTTTGTTTGTTTGTGAGTGTGTGTGTTTTTTAATCGACCTGTGCTGATCTCTTCCTTCGGTTAACATGCCTGCTAACATTTCCGTCTACAGTCTCACGAATAATCATCCTTTTCTTGATTCGTACCCACAGTTTAGCAAAATAGCATCTGTCCGTTCGCTATTCGCTAGCTATTCACGTATTGATTTTTGCCCTTTAGAAAGCGACCGGGAAAAAAATTGTGTTTTATACTGAAGCCATTTGAAAACACTGACTCTTTATTACAAAAGGTTACATGTACAACAATCACGCACTTTAAGGAAAATTACTTGAAATAAAAAAAGGAATACAAATAATAGTCCCATTTTTTTTTCTTTTGCCCTTGAGCTGCCTACCTTGCTCTAAAAAACTAAAGTCCCAAAATTACTTAAAAATGAAAGACGCAAGCAAAGTCCAGTCCCATAACAACCTTGCCTGACGTCAAATGAAATGAAAAAAAATGTTCACCCAACCCGATATGATTTGATTACTTGTCGGTTCTTTATGTTGGTGTCGTTTATTATTCAGAGGTGACCCGTTTGCCTCCCGGTTATCGCAAGTTGAAGAAATCCCGTGATTGCTCCGAAGCACTAAATGAGTTTGTTGTGATCGCGTAATTAGTGTTATGAGGTACGAGCCGGTCTGTGATTTATTTTATTTTATTTATGTTGTGTGCTTGTGTGATTTGGATAATTGGAGAGAGAGAGAGAGAGAGAGAGAGCATAATCATTGGGATTTCCAATAATTATTCTTTAGCTTCTTTAACCCCCTCCCCATTCTCTCTCTCTCTCTCTCTTTATCTATCTATCTATCTCAATCACACACACACACACACATCCACGTGTTCACTGTAGCGCGACTTTATTGTTTACAAGGAACTGAATTTTTTTGTCCTGTCTCCAAGAAACAAGTCTGTGTGTGTGTGTGTGTGTGTGTGTGTGTGTGTGTGTGTGTGTGTGTGTGTGTGTGTGTGTGTGTGTGTTGCATTAATGAACAGCGCACCGACCATTATGTTTTTTTGCACACTTCCTGTATGTGTTTTGTTCCCTGAGTGAGTGAGTGAGTGAGTGAGTGAGCGTGTGAGTGATAGAGTGAGTGCATGCGTATTGTATTAAGGCACCATTCTTTCCCCCAACTATGCTCTTAAAACCCCACTTCGTGTATCAAAGTTCGCTATGCTGCCTTGTACGCATGTTTTATAAAGTACATACGCTGGGAGACGATAATAAGGTAGTGCGTAAAAGAGTAGATATTGCATAGTAACGCCATTTTTTCCTACAGGACCCTTATCGTTAAAACCCTCTAGTTAAATAATTAAAATCAATATGCAACGTAGTTTTGCTGTATTGTTATGTTTTCTGTGGACCGGGAAATGATAAGTTAAGCAGTAAGTATTGCATCGAAACGCCATTTTTTTTTAGGACCCATACTGTTAACATCCTCTAGTTTAATATAAATCTGTATGTAGTGTGGTATGGATATAATTGTTGTTTGTATTGCACCGTGAAATGACAAGTTAAGGAGTATACGTTTTCTTTTCTTTTCCTAGTAGCCACAATCTTAACACCCTCTAGTTAATTAATATCAATCAGTCTGGATCTATTGTTGTATGTATTGCACCGTGAAATTACGCTAAGTGAAGCAGCAGGTGTGTATTGCGTCGAGGAACTATTCTTTCATAGGACCCATAATCTTTTAACACCCTCTAGTTATTCAATATAAATCAGTATGCAGCGTGGTATGGGTGTAATCGTGTATTGTTGAGTAAATGCACCGTGAAATGACAGGTGGAGTAGGCGCACAGGTGTCTGGCATCGGTACACCATCTATTCCTAGGACCCATCATGTTAACACCCTCCACTTAGTATAAATTTGTATGTAGCGTCGTCAGGATGTATTGTTGAGTGAATGCACCGTGAAATGACAGTTGAAGGAGTAGGTGTGTCTTGCATTGGGGCGCCATTCTTTCGGCGAACTCTTAATATCGCGAACCCCCTCCCGTGTATTGATAGGTCCCCGCGGCCCGGCACGAATGTATTGGAAAGTGCGTGCAGCGGCGGGCGATAAGTCATCATTACACTTGGCTTACTTTCCTCCGTTGGTCGCTTTCCCTCGCTCCCCTTCCCCATAAAAAAATCCATTATTGTTTCCCTCCCTTTCCCCTTTTAATGCCGTTTATCCATCCCACTTGTCCTTCCCCTTTTTTATCGGATGCCTCACTCTCTCTCTCTCTCTCTCTCGCCCTTCCTGCTTCTCCTGTTCTTTCTACGTACACTTATTGTACTACGCCATTTCCCTATGATTCTCTCGCTCCTTCCTCTCTCTGCTATTCATCCTCCCCTCTTCCCCACTCTCATTCTTCCTCTCTGTTTATCTCTCGCCTTCTTTCCTCCTACTCTTTCCTCTTCCAATCCTACCCTGTTCCTTTTTCTACTCCCTCGCTCCTTCCTCTCCCTGCCTTTCATCCTCTCCCCTCTCTCTCTCTCTCTCTCTCTTCCTGTGGCGTTCATTAGCGGGGCGCCGCGTGTAGGAGTCCCCGCCACGCCCTCCTACACCCACCCACGCCCTCTCATCACCCTCACTCACACACACGCCATCCACGCCGCAGAATCAAGGTCAGGTGAAGGTTCAATCACACCTCTCGCCTGACAACGTGAAACTGTGAACTGGTTATTGAAAAAAGTAGCAAATTGTTTCTTTTTTTTAATTTTCTGGTTTCTATAAAAATAAGAAAAATGACATGTCCTATATAATTTACCTAGTTCTCTCTCTCTCTCTCTCTCTCTCTCTCTCTCTCTCTCTCTCTCTCTCTCTCTCAAACACACACACATACGCACACAAACATACACAACCCCCCCCTCCCACACACACAAACGCAACCCGCTCCCACACACACAAACACAGCCCCCCACCCCCACACACACGCACTAACATGCAACCCCAAAAGCAAAAGAATCACCAACAGCCCCCTTCCACCCTCCCTCACGCACCCCCACCCGCACCCACGGAGGCCCGCCCACAGGAGGGGAGCGAAAAGGGTGGCCACTGAGGCTCGGCTAAACACACCAGCGAAGCGTTACGATTGCGTGTATAGGAAGTTGCAAATATATATTAACCAACCACAGCCAACGAGGGTGGTGGCGGCGGCAATGGCGGTGGCGGCGGTGGTGGTGGTGATGGTGGTGGTGGTTAATGAAGTGGTAGGTAAGTACTAAGGAAAGGCTTGCTGTTGTAGCTGTGGAGGTGATGGTACTATAGTGGTGGTGATGTTTGGTGGTGTTGGAGATGGAATTGGTTTTAATGATGAAGGATGATGAGTTGGTGGTGGTGGTGGTGATGGTGGTGGTCTGTCTCCGTGTGTGTGTGTATGTATGTGTAAATATGTACAGTCCCAACTCTTCCTTTTCCTCATAACTACGAGTGTCATTTTTTAGTAGCGACTCCGGAAGAAACAACGCCAGCGAGGAACAAAGGTACCAAGAAAGAGAGTCAACCAAGCGGTGGAACGACCAACACCATGCACGGAAGAAGGTACCCACTGATACACACTAATAAAAATAGAAGGGGCGTGTGTAGCGGACGGGCGGCGCAGCGGGAGGCGGGCCGGGGGAGTACAAGTCTTAGGGTCACCTGTCGGAGGGGCGAGGGTCGGCTGGGCACGCTAATTTAAGGTAATTAAGGATAATGGAAATATATTTATGGGAGAGAAGGGCGAAGGGAAGGCAGGGCAGGTGAGGAATGATGTAAAGCGGTCGATATTGTTTAGAGGTAAAATGTGCAAGAGAGAAAGAGAGAGAGAATGGGGGGGGAGAAGAGAGCGAGAGAGAGAGAGAGAGAGAGAGAGAGAGAGAGAGAGAGAGAGAGAGAGAGAGAGAGAGAGAGATAATGATGAATGGATCGACTAGTCTTTAACAGTCTATATAGTCTCTCTCTCTCTCTCTCTCTCTCTTTCTGTCATATACTATTCTACACACTTTCCTTCCACCTGGCACACACTTCCCTGCAAGCTCTCTCTCTCCCTCTCTTGACACACACACACACACACACACACACACACACACACATTTCCCTCCTCTCTCTCTCTCTTTCCCTCCCTCTCGCTCGCTCGCTCCCTCTTCTCTCTCAGGACACTTCCCTCCCCTTGCAAGCCACGTCCGCCGGCAGATTACTGAACTGTGTGGATCCTGTGGGAATTTACATGCGGAGGAGGCGGGAGGCGGCGGGTTGCATGATAATGGCGTGAATCTACCACCACTCCTTCCTCCTCGTCGTCCTCCTCCTGCAAGTCTGTCTACCTACCTACCGCCTCTTCCGACTGTCTGTCCATCTATTGTCTCTCTCTCTACGACTCTTGTGGGGGGATGGAGGAGGAAAGAGTGTGTGTGTGTGAGTGAGTGTGTGTGTGTGTGTGTGTGTGTGTGTGTGTGTGTGTGTGTGTGTGTGTGAGTGGGTGTTTGTGTGTATGTTCTGCCGTTTTCTCTCCTCTTTAAGTGTACTGTAGCATCTGCTCCTCCTCCTCCTCCTCCTCCTCCTCTTTAATTGTTTTTTTTGCTGTTGTTGTTTTCTCTAATTGTATTCCGCGGCAGAAAAGATTTACAATGATGAGTACACACATGAAACAGTAACACACACACACACACACACACACACACACACACACACACACACACACACAGGGGGACGGGGGAGGAGAAGCACCAGGAGTAGTACATGCGTGACTGCAAGATACAAAAAATAATAATGCAGAGGTCCCGTGACGGCCATTGTACTCTAAACATTCGCTTATTACGCCGATAAGGGGAGTGGCCTTGTCGCTACTTATTGGCGTTTTGTCTTTAGCAGAAGCCCTTAATTAGAGTTATCGATGAGCCCCTGACGAGCCCCGCCCCGCCCCGCCTCACTGAGTCCTGGCGGCGAGCTAAAGGGCGGGGCTGGCGTGAGGGGGAAGGCGCAGTTTAGGAAGAATGGTAAGCTTTCTTCCTTAAGTAAAGAGTGGGTAGGGATAAGTTTAGGAAGCATACTAAGCTTTCTTCCTTCTCAAAAAAAGAAATGGTGGGGACAGTTTAGAAAGAATAGTGAGCTTTCTCCCTTCTCAAAATACAAATAATTTCTTTAAAACAATACTGAATAATGTCAATGGAGATCTAGTAATCCACTCCTACCCTATTACGGACACGCCTAAACTCTTGTTGATATAATAGTGAGTGGGGACAGTTTGGGCAGGACTCCACGCACGTCGCTGCCTCGTTAACTTGGCAGCGGGGAACAGGAGTGGATGTGGGTCGAGTTGTGACCCAGCTTCAGGGGTGCGGCAGGACGGCCTGGGAGCCAACATGCGCTGGGTACTGGGTAAAGAGTGGAGACAGACAGACAAACAAACAGACAGACAGGCGGACAAACAGACGCAAGCATGCTTCCATCAGGGAAACACAAAAGTTTTCAAGAACATCTTGGGTTGTCAACACTTTACTGATGTCAACAAACGCGCGGGTACGAGCGCGCGCGCACGCACGTACACGCGCACACACACACACACACACACACACACACACACAGTCTCAGCGCCATTACTTGAGAAGAGAACTTTACAGGGATACTTACAGTGCTTGTACCACGCATCTGAAACAAAGAAAAAAACTTGATGAGAAAACATTGCAAATGAAATCAAGAGCATCAAATATATATAAAAATCTGTAATTAATTTAAACAAGGAAGGACAATCCATACATAATATCTTTCCTTCCATGCTTCACAGGCAAGCAGAATAACTAGGAAACAAGAACCTCAGTGACGGGAATAATAGTAAAAAGAAGAAAAGAGGAGGAAGGCTGGTGATGGTGGTGGTGATGGCAAGTACTACAGTTGGCTCCCCTCAAAAAAATATCGAACGCTTTTTTAATACTAGACAAGAGAATGAGCGAACGGTGGACAGAATGGACGCCGCTGACTGCATGACATGGAATTCGTTCTTGACTGTTTTCATATTTCTTCCTAAGCCGGACCAGCAACGGTCTTCACTGCCTGAGCTACAAGCGACGCGTGGCGACGATCAGATCAGATCAGATGAGCGGCGCCTCCTCCTATATTCTGTATATTTTCTATCTTGAAACTTATTCTGCTCCTACCGACATTAATAGTGATACTACTACTATTACTACTACTATTACTACAACAACTACTACTACTACTACTACTACTACTACTATTGCTACTACTATTAAAACAGCAATTAAATTACAATGATGATGATCATCACAATAATGATAAAAAATAGTAGGGGTAGAGAATCAGAAGTGTTGGAAGAACAGAAAGGTTTGAGGGAAAAATAACTATAAACAATAAAGATATGATATTAATAATTATAAAATAAAATAAAATAACGATGAAAATAATAATAGAACAAAAAAATAATAAAATTATTGTTAGTACTATTATTATTAGTAGTAGCAGTAGCAGTAGAAGTAGCAGTAATAGTAGAAGTAGTAGTTGTAGTAATAAGCATCATTACTAACACTATTTTATAATCTTAATTTTATTAATACTAACACAACAAAAACAAAAAAATAGCAGCAGTAAGATATAACGATAATAAGTATTTTAATAACTACATTAATAACATTAGCAATAGTAATAATAATAATAATAATAATAATAATAATAATAATAATAATAATAATAATAATAATAATAATAATAAGAAGAAGAAGAAGAAAAATAATAATAATAATAAGAAGAAGAAGAAATAGATGAAGATAAAAAAGAAAGATGAAATAAATAATAACGAATAATAATACCACCATAATATTAATTTTTATATTATTAATATAATCAAAATTATGATTATGATTATGAAATGGTTTTGGGGAAGGTCATATCACAAGTACAACTAATAATACACGATTGACCAAAATAAAAGTGTCAACCAAGAAGAAAAAGAAGTCAGGGCAGACAGAGGACAAGGCGGGGGTGTTAAATTAGCAGGAGCAGGACGGAGCACAGCGTGGCCAGGCCGAGGCAGAGAGCGTTGGGAAAGACGTGTGTCCTGCAGTAGAGTGTTTGGCTACAGCTGAAGATGAATAATGATAATACTAATAACGATGATAAAAATAATAACAACAAAAATACTACTACTACTACTACTACTACTACTACTACTACTACTACTACTACTAATAATAATAATAATAATAATAATAATAATAATAATAATAATACGAAAAAGAAGATTACAAAATTAATCTCACTGATACCTAATGCAATGGTGAGCATGCACAAAGAAACACAAAAAATGTTCAGAATAATATACTCATAATACAACATAATAATAAAAATAAAAATAATAAGGCTAATAATAATAAAAAACCATCAATAATAATAATGATAACACCGAGAAAAGTAACAACAATAATAACTATGTATGATCTTAGCGCACACACGAGCAAAAAAAAAAATATATATATATATATATATATATATATATATATATATATATATATATATATATATATATATATATATATATATATATATATATATATAAAAAGATCGGTATAATGTGTCTATCTTACGCAAACACGTCTTTCACAAACACATCCCTTTTACACACACGCCCTCACACGAGCATCACCACCGATCGAGGAGGACAAGGCACTGCGATGAGGGCCTGAAGATGGCACGAAGCTTTGTGTCTGTTAGCTGGGGACATTATGATGGAGTTACGCGGACTGCCAGGCATATGTCTCGTCTCTACGGCACACCTGTACATCCCAAACACACACACACACACACACACACACACACACACACACACACACACACATACACCACACACACGCACACATTGTTTCTTCCATGTATCCTCGTCTTTTTAACTCTCAAGACCCACTCACGTTCAAAAGACACCAATCACATGCATTTCTACACCAAGAGGCAGCCGGAGCAGAGCATATATATAATTTTTTTTTTAACAAGTATGTATTGTAGAAATGTATGGCATCTATATAGTCATCCGTCTCGCATGCGGTTAGTTAATACTCTTAAAAATTCATTATTGTATACCTAGTTACCCATCAACATCTTTTCCCCTCGTCATTTTGCAGCATGTCTTTTTTCTTCCTTCTTTTCTTTCCTTTCCCTTCAGTCATCGAAATCTCTTATTCTCTCATCTCCTTTTCATCGTATCTCTTTAACCATCAACAAACAGCAACTCTTTATCGTTTTGCAGCATTCATCTTTTTCTTCTTTCCTTTCTTTTCCCTTCAATCATCGAAATCTCTTATTCTCTCATCTCCAATTCATTGGATCTCGTTAACCATCAACAAACAGCGACTCTTTATCGTTTTGCAGCATTCATCTTTTTTCTCTCGCAAGCCAATCATCCCTTCCCTTAAATCCTTCCTCTCTCCCCTCCCTGATCCTTCTCCGCCGCGTCCGCCCGCCCGTCCCCGCCTTGCACGCTTCGTTGTGGCGGCAAGCGGACGGACGGACGGTTTGGTTAGCATTGTCATCACGTTCGCTGGTCCGCCACGACAATCAACGGCACTGATGGAAGGAATTAGCAGCCATACTCCCTTCTTCTCTGGCTGTTCGTCCCCTCTGTGTGTTGTGGAGATGGTCTTCAATGAACGCGCGATAACTGGATAGGAATGGTTCGCTTTTGTGTTAATTTAAGATAGAAATACAATACCGACGGGAATCAGGCTCTTTTATCTAGCTGTTCGTGTATACTGTGTGTCCGTGATGTTGATATGATCTCCAGGAAAGTCGTGACGAGGAGACTGACATGCACTGTTTTGTATTTACGAGTTAATGCTATACAGAGCTGAATGTTATTAGATCAATGTTAATAGACCGAAAACAGAGGAGAAAACAAAAGCTTGAAGTTGTTGAAAGAAAGAAATCATCGCCTGTTTATCATAATGGACTGCAGGTTATTTAAATGATCTGATGAGCATTTAAAGGTAATAGTTACGTAATTATGGACCTAAACAACACTAAATTAATACATTGGTGAAATATCTCCCTTTAACAGGCTAGGATCCCATTCATATATATGTAGGTTAGTTTTCTCTCTCTCTCTCTCTCTCTCTCTCTCTCTCTCTCTCTCTCTCTCTCTCTCTCTCTCTCTCTCTCTCTCTCTCTCTCTCTCTCTCTCTCTCTCTCTCTTTCTTAATCACCCTGTACTCCCATCCCTCCTCCATTACCACGACCCTCATTGTACAGCCGGATCTTTCTCCTCTCCTTCCCTCCCTCTCCCTCTTTTCCTCCCTCCTCCCTCTCCCTACCTACCCTATCCTGGCCTCCCTCTCTCCCTCCCCTCATCCATCCATCCCAGGCCTCGTCCACCACCTCCTTCCTTCCCTTTCCTTTCCTTCCCTTCATCTTTCCTAATGGTCACTCTGTCCCGACCCAAGCGATGTCATTTTTATCTACACACACACACACACACACACACACACACACACACACACACACACACACACACACACACACACCTGCCCCCAAAAAATCATGTATCAGGTGAACTAGCGATTGATCAGCATAGCCAGGTGTTTTCCACTCTCCTTGATTGCTTAGCGACACAAACCTGCCAGGTATTAGCGATAAAATTGCCCCGCTTCACATCTGATGCTTCGGAGGGTAGGTGTTATAGCAGATAAATTTGGAAAGCGAGTTTTGATCGTTTTTCCTTGTACGCATTGAGTGGTCGATTTCAGGTAAAGAGCCGAGAAAAGAGAGAGAGAGAGAGAGAGAGAGAGAGAGAGAGAGAGAGAGAGAGAGAGAGAGAGAGAGAGAGAGAGAGAGAGAGAGAGAGAGAGAGAGAGAGAGAGAGAGTGTGTGTGTGTGTGTGTGTGTGTGTGTGTGTGTGTGTGTGTGTGTGTGTGTGTGTTATAAACAAACTGATTGACATACTTATAACTTAGATGCGTGTTTGTTCATAATTTCATGATGGTATTTAACAAACATACGAATAACGGAGCAAGCAAGGACACACACACAAGATTAAATATAAATATTTAATATGTGTGTCTCTGTGTGTGTATATATATATATATATATATATAGATATATATATATATATATATATATATATATATATATATATATATATAAAGATATATATATACACACACACACACACACACACACACACACACACACAGAAACACACAAAGATATATATATATATATATATATATATATATATATATATATATATATATATATATATATATTTTGTGGGTTTATATACAGGAGAAAACTGTCCCTGCTCAGGTGATAGAATGTTATGGTCCTGCTTTGTGTGTTGTTCAGCTCAAGATTACATGCCACGTAATTTTTCTTGGCATGTAACACATCACAGGCTCTTGTGGCTTTGTTTGCTTCGTTATGAGTCTGTTCCCAGAAGTCTGTCTGTCCCTGCTCATCGTCACTTTCCTCTGCAGGAGCCATAACTCCGTGGCGTCCACTCGGCCCTGCACCTGCGTGTGTGTTCGGCGCGTCCCACTCGTTCGGCTGCAGGAGATTAATCGACGCGCTCCTTCAGTGTCTCCATCTGCCTTGTCTTTTCCAGCGGACTCAGAGGAACGGGTGGAGAGTCTTTATCCCGAGAATATTTCATTAGAAGAGAATTTTAAAAGCACAGCAACATTAATTATACGTTGTGTCTTCACTCTACTTTACGGGCAGCATTATGCTACGTCTTAAATTTATACAAGTGGTGTGCCGATCTGATTTCGGTGAAAACATTGTAGGTGTTCTTATGATTGTGTAAGCTGAAAGTATGCTCGTAAATGAAGAAACACACACACACACACACACACACACACACACAATGAACAAATAAATTAATATATATATATATATATATATATATATATATATATATATATATATATATATATATATATATATATATATATTATATTATATATATATATATATATATATATATATATATATATATATATATATATATATATATATATATATATATATATATATATATATATATATATATATATATATATATATATATATATATATATATATATATATATATATATATATATATATATATATATATATATACACAATTTTCCAGTAAGGTTCCCTTTGTCCGGGCGTCGGCTCCTCGGCGCTGGTGTTCTCGCAGGCAATTGATCGTGCGCACGTTTAATGCCCCTTTTTTCTGGGTAACATGTCGTAGTTCATCGCCGCCGCTCCGGGGAGTTCCAACAAAGCGCGCCTCCGGCCCTCCTTTGTTAGACTCGGCCGTCCTGCTGCGTCCCTCGCCTGACCCGGCTCATGGGTTCTCCGCCTTGCCCGCGCCGAGAGCTGAACGTGATGTGTTTCTGTTTTCCTTTGCACAGCTGAGGCTTCAGTTGTGCGGCGTCCTGGCGGAGTCATTACCGCGCGATACGATCTGTCACTCCGTCACGCCAAGGAAGTACACACGTCCGACCCCGGGAACTGCCGCCACACGTGATCCTCCGCCTGGACTCCACCTGTCATCCATCATCACATCCTCCACCATCACAGCCCTCCGCTTGAACCGCCGCCCCACCCCTGCCCGCGCCCCGCCACCCCACCGACACGTACCATTTACGGGTCACAGACGCTACTCACGGCAGATAAGATTAAGGGTTTATCGTGGCTTCCTGTCGCCCTCTACCCCACTCCACCCTCTTATCTTTCCCCTGATATAACCTTCGGTCACACACTTCTGCTCTCTCTCTCTCTCTCTCTCTGTCACACACACACACACACACACACACACACACACACACACACACAAGCGGCATCGAAAGCATCGGAGTGCTTGCGGAGTGCGTGCGCGCCTGACACTCTCCGCTGCGAGGAACATAGGTGGTGGCAGGTCAGAGGGACGCCATAACAGCTAAATTGTTGATGAAGAGAGCATGGACAAGAGGAAAAGGATGATGACAGGGGTGAGAGAGCGGGAGGGAGGGAGCGAGGGGCCTCATCTGTCAAGTGTCATGGTGATACGTACCGTCTCTGGGCGGGGAGGGGCACTGGACGGGCGCGTACGGTCCCATGTGGTAGCCGTACGAGCCCTGGTACATGGGCGGGAAGCCGTAGCCGGGAGCATTGTACTGTGCGGTCTGCTGATAGCCGAGGGGCTGTGCGTAGGGCGGCGTAGTCATCGTCATGGTCTGGAAGCGCCCACAGGAGGAGGTGGAGGGCGGCGGCCGAAGGAAGGGCGCGCTAGCGCTTACCCCGCCATCAGGTCCGCCGATGGTTCTCGGTGGCTCTCCCACCTTGGCAATGGCTGAGAGGATGCACTTCTCCACAGTCACCACAGTTACCACACTACCACTGTCTCACACTACCACTGCCCAAAGGCGGGCTCCCGCATGGCGCGGCAACAGCGGCAAGCACAGCAAAATTGTGGCGGAGGGTTTAGTCGCATGTGGGTCAGGCAGCGGCGGGCGCGGGCGGGGCAGCAGCTGCGGCCATGTGGGCGCGGGTGGCGGGGTACACGGGGGCGTGGCGAGGCGGGCGGCCCGGGACGACGTGCCCAGGGGCTAGGGCCTCCCTAGGGTCCAACCAGCACGCGGCCGCTGCGGGTGGTGGGGCGGGCGGGCCACGCAGGCCAGGGGGAGGGCACACACACGCACACTCCCCTGTCACTTAGATGCACCCACGCACTGCTGCAGGCGTTGGCAGGCTAGTTTATGCAGCCGTAACGTTGTTACATACACGCGCGTGTAACACTCACGGCAAAGTCCAACAGACTGACATGTAATTCCTGACAAGGCTTAATACTTCCTTTACAACAGGTACACACACTAGACAGCAAGAGACTCCGCCCACCTAGATAACAGCAGCCAATCAGCCACCAACTCCTCCCAAGCGAGACTAGAAACGCGCCCTGAGTGGCTACACCTGTGGGGGCCACGCCCCTTTGTGTACTCCTCTCGTTCATCAACTTTATGGCCGCTCCAGACCCCGCCCACAGAGTCCACCTTTGTTGCACCAGCCAGGCCGGTTTTCACCACGTCTTCATTTAATAATTTTTTAATCAAATGTAGGTAATGAATTCCGGCTGACACTAAGCGTGATGAGAGTGTGCTTGTCGGCCGAGTGACAGCAGGGCGGGCGTGGCGGCCAGCGTACCTGGGCCCAGGTGAGGCGGCGGCTCTGGCGACGTGTGGCGACGAGGGTCAGGGGAGGCGGGGTCGTCCCTCGTAAGCCTTTGACTCTGAATGTATTGGGTCCCTTTGCTCTTTTCATCAAAACGTAATACAGAAGCGGTCCCATGCAAGCCTCTCCATTTAAGGCGCGTCTCCCGCCCACCACCGCCAGCCGGGTCGGACACTGCCTGCCTACCTGCCTCCCTTTATATGAGGCGCTGCCCTATGCATATATAATGTCCTCTGTCAGAGAAGAGCCTGGCGTCAGTTTCCATAAGTCACCACAATCTTATCTCAATCAGCAATTCATTTTTCTTTGTGTTTCCACGTCTGTATTGCCAGTTATGTCCAGCGGGCCCCGAGCGGCGACCCTGGCCACCAAAACCAACACTGCCTCCACGCTGTCCTCAACATGGGTTTGTCTCCCCCTCGTTCAGCTACCCGCGGCTCCTCATTCAATAATATGCAAAGTGTTAATTTTTTCCTTGAGATGATGGTAATTTTTCTCCCAACCCGTCCCCGTAAGACACAAAGCAGACACACACACACACACACACACACACACACACACACACACAACGAGTAGTAGTCACATTCAAGCCCTAACTTATACAAATTGAACGCCCCACGTCTCCCTAATCGCGGTGGTGCGCAGAAACCGGCAAAAGTAAACACGCCGGACACACCAACACGCCCGTCCGTCTCACCCCGACACCTCCCTCGCCCCGCCGCTGCTGCTGCTGCTGGGTGCGTGGGGCTCAGCAGCGCGGCGTCCTCGTTCCATCAGCCGCACCGACACTAATCACGAGAAGGCGAAGGATCGGCATTGATTAGGATTCACACTCAACGTCAACCAGAGTCACCCGGGAGCACCCTCGCTGACCTCTTCCTCCTGAGATTGTTTGTCAGGTTCATTAGAGGAGGGACGAGGAGGAGAAAGGAAAAACAGAGAAAGAAAAAGAAAAAAAAGAGCGAAAACAAAGCAAAAGGAAGATAGGTTATGGGAAGAAAATAAAATAGGGAGAGAGACAGATTGTCAAGAAAAAAAAAGGAAGAAAAGGAAGAGAGGCTGAGGAAGAGAAAGTATCCATAAGGAAGAAAAGCAAAGAGAAAAAGAAAAGAAAAGAGGTAGAGGGACTGATTTCCACTACAGAAGATAAGAAAAAGAAAAAAAAAATGGGAAAGGTAAGACTAGAGAAAAAAAAACTGATTAATTTTCTTGAAGCGAGAGACATGATTGGATACTTACATGAAAAAAAAAAAAAAAAAAAAAAAAAGCACGGAGAAGATTTAAGTGAAAAAAAAAAAAAAAGAATGAGTGCGTGTGTGATGTACATTGAAACGAAGGGGAGAGAGGGAATGAAGAGGAACGAACACACACTTCAAAGGACGAAACGAAGAAGAAAAAGAAGAAGAAAAAAAAAAAAATAAAGACAGACCGGGGAAGAGAGAGAAGGGGAACGAAGATTTAGGAGATACGTGAATCAAGAACACGGACGGACGGGACTAACATCACTATATAACATGACACGGACAGCGAATAACGTACGGAGGTTTACGAGCGTGTACGTACTAGAGAAGAACGAAAAGAAAACGAGCTGCACACCACGAACGTAGCTCAGGAAGGTGGCTGGAGGGAGGGGAGGGGGGGGGGGGAGAGAACGTGACCGTGGGAGTGAAAAAACAGCATCAAGATGAAAGATGAAA
This sequence comes from Eriocheir sinensis, assembly GCF_024679095.1. Classification (NCBI taxonomy): domain Eukaryota; kingdom Metazoa; phylum Arthropoda; class Malacostraca; order Decapoda; family Varunidae; genus Eriocheir; species Eriocheir sinensis. The sequence goes on from NC_066522.1 coordinate 19,752,542, forward strand.
AGGAGGAGAAAGAATATGAACCAGGAATGAAATATGGAGGTGAAAATACAACCCATGAAGATGATCGATGAATAACATGAATCAAAACAAATGAAATGAGAGTGTGAAGATGGTGGGGGAGGGGGGTGGAGGGAATGGGGGGGGAGAGAGAGAGAGAGAGAGAGAGAGAGAGAGAGAGAGAGAGAGAGAGAGAGAGAGAGAAGAAACTGGAAGATAAGTGGAAGGGAAAATAATAGAAGAGAAAAAGATAGAAGGAAAATAAAGAAAGAAAAAGAGCGAAAACAAAGGAAAAGGAAGACAGGCTATGGGGAAAGAAGAAAACAGGGAGAAAAGAAAAGATGGTCGATCAAACAAAAGACAAAAAAAAGGAAAAAAAAACAAGAAGAGAGACAGAAGGGTGAGGGAAGAGAAAGTATGAGGAAGCGAGACGGGGAGAGAAAAAAAGAAAGAAAAATAACGAGGAGCGCGCGAGAGCGAGAGAGGGAGAGAGCAGGCGGGAGGAGCTGGAAGAAGGTGGGAGGAAGAGGAAGATGATGATGATGAGAAAGAGAGAATATGAGCCGACAGTGGTAAGAACAGGCTGTAGGAAGCTGAGGGCCACCTGCATCACGTGATAATGAGAGGGTGAACACCTGGACGGGGGCTGTTCCTCACCTGGACGGCCACTAAGGGCGCGGAGAGACACATCTTGGTGGTGGTGGTGGTGGTGGTGAATGGTGGTTGGTGGTGGTTGAGGGAAAGTTGTTTGTAGTGTTGTTGGTGGTGGTTGTGGTGGTGGTGGTGGTGGGTTGTGATAGTGGTGAGTGGTTGGTGTTGGTGGTGGTGGAGGTGGAGGTAGCTGTGGTGGTGGTGGTGGAGGTGATAGTGATTGTTGTGGAGGTGGTTTTGTATGTGGTGTGGTATGTGGTGGTGGGGGGAGGGGGGGAGGTGGTGATAGTGGTGATGAAGGTGTTGTGTTAGGGGTGATAGCCTCTGCGGTGGTGTAATTGATGGTGATGAGGGTAGGGCAGATGTCACTGGCGGTGGAGGTGGAAACAAGAGAAGAGGAGATGGTGGTGACAGTGGTGGTGGTGGTGAGTCATGGTGATGATGCACATGGTATTAAGGTGTTCCCAAGTGTGATAGTGGTGTTGGGAGGTGCAGTGATAGTGGTGTTGTGCAATGGCGGTGTTGTGTAATGTGTGAGATAAGGGCAACACTTGTGGAGGTGTACGTGGTGGCGGCGGTGGTGGTGGTGGTGGTGGTGGTGGTGGTGGCGGTGGTGGTGGTGGTGGTGGTGACAGGCAGGAGCGGTAATGGTGATGCATGAGTCGAATTAGTCAAAAACAACAGACAGTCGCACCGTTAGTCGGCTGGACGATAAGGAGGCGAAGGGGGGACCAATGAATATAAGGTGAGGAGTCATTTTACCTCTCTATACATATGTTGTCTTACTCTATTAAAGGGAAGAAAAAAAACTAAACATGATAAATAGAGCAAACGAAGGATAAGAGAATGAGGAGAGATTAATAAAGAGGCGAAGGGGGGGGGTGCATTAAATATAAGGTGAGGAGTCTTTTTGCCTATTTTACACACGTTGTCTTCCCCTGTTAAAGAAAAAAACAATAAACATGGTAATTAGAGTAAATGGAGGATAAGATAATGAGGAGAGAACAAGAAGGCGAAGGGAAGATAATAAACAGGAGCTGAGGAGTCTTCGTTACCTCTCTTGCACACGTTGTCTTATTCTATAAAAGAAAAACAAAATTAAAACAGGATGAACGGAGTAAAAGAAGAATAAGAGAAAGAGGAAGGATAAATAAGGAGGCGAAGGAGGACAATAAATATGAACTGAGGAGTCTATTTACTTCTAATGCATGTATTGTCTTACTCTGTTAAAGAAAAAATAAAATTAATATGATCGGAAGACATGAGGAAGAAGAAAAGGAGGAGAGGACAAGGAAGCGAGGAAAAGACAATATAAGGTGAAGAGTTTTTTACCTCTCTTCCATGTGTTGTCTTACTCTGTTAAAGAAAAGAAAACAATAGGAACAAAATAAATGGGGAAATTGAGAAGGAGGAGAGGAGAACAAGGAGGCGAAAGAGCGACACACACAAATAATAATATATGTTAAGAAGTTTTATCAGGAGTCTTGTTACCTCTCTCATACATACACGTTGTCTTACTCTGTTAAGGAAAAAAATAAAACTGAATAAACAAAGTAAACGAACAATATGAGAAGGAAGAGAGAGAATAAAGAGGCGAAAAGGGAGAGAAAAAAGAGGTTAAAAAGTCATATTACATCTCACATGCTTTGTTTAACTCAATTTTCGGAGCAATGCAAAAGAAGGAGGAGGAGGAGCAGGAGAGAGAGAGAAATAGTAGGAGGAGGTATAGAGGAGCATTAGGGTAAGAAGGGGGAGAATAATTTGACGAAGGGGACGTTATAAGTTCGCAAGGAGTCCTGTTACGCTGTATAAGTTTTGTTGTACTAAATTTAGAGAGTATAATGTTGACGTGGGAGGAGAGAGAAAGCGGAGGAGGAGGAGGAGGAGGAGGAGGAGGGAGGGGGAGAGGAGGAGGATAAAGAGAAGAAGGAGGAGTCTAACTTATCGATTGAAAACAAGGAGGAAAGGAAAGGAAGAGGGAAAGGAAAAGAAAAAAAATTGAACGAGGAGGCAATGGAGGAGTAGAGAACAAGGAGGGACAGAGAGGGAGAGAGGGAGGAATAAGAATGAGGAAGGGAGAGAAGGGAGAGGGAAGGGAGAGGAGGGAGAGGGAAGGGAGAGTTGCTGACAATGACGAAGTAAACTATTGAGCGCGTTGACGAAGAACTAAAGTGTGTGTGTGTGTGTGTGTGTGTGTGTGTGTGTGTGTGTGTGTGTGTGTGTGTGTGTGTGTGTGTGTGTGTGTGTGTGTGTGTGTGTGTGTGTGTGTGTGTGTGTGTGTGTGTGTGTGTATAGTGAAGCTCTTAATACGTCTCACCAGAACAAGAAAAAAAAACATTCTCTCATTACCGCCTATATTTTTTCGGTGTTCGACTTCTTTTTTTTTTAGATATGTGAACTATTTTACGGAAACAAACACATACACATACCAAAAAACGTGTGTGTGTGTGTGTGTGTGTGTGTGTATACGGGCGTGTGTGTAAACAAACAAACAAACACCAGCGTCCGTCTACCTTTCGTATGGACGGGTGAACAAACTTTTCGATCGGCAACTTGTAACAACGGCCAAAAAACATGAGCTAATACGGCTCATAAACTATTTTCATGGGCTCAATCTGGTGGCAATATATCTTTGGGAAACTTATAATTTGTGTGTGTGCGTGTGCGTGTGCGTGTGTGTGTGCGTATGAGAAAGTGCATGTATGTGTGTGTGTGCGGGTACGTGTATGTGTGTGCATGTGTGTGTGTGTGTGTGTGTGTGTGTGTGTGTGTGTGTGTGTGTGTGTGTGTGTGTGTGTGTGTGTGTGTGTGCGAGTAATAAATCTCATTGTGCAAATACATCACGGCCCAAACAGGTAACCCGCACCTGCCGCACCTGTCCGCCGCGGTAATGAGGCACCGGCTAACGGAACACCTGACGCGGCGCTCACCTGGCCGGCCGCTGAGACGAGACTCCGCGGCGGCCAAAACACCTGATTTATAGTGTAGAGGTAGAGGAGGAGAGGGAGGGGACGGGGGAGAGGAGGAAGGGGAGGGGATACTAGAAGGGATGATGACAAAGATAATGAGGGCAGTGACAAAGAGGGGTCACTGATTAAGACATGCACAGGTAACACAGAGATAGAGACATACATGTTCACAGACAGACAAACAGAGAGAGACAAGGATAGATAAATATACAGATAGATGGATATATAGATAAATACAGATACAGATATAAATGGACATATAGATAAAATTACAAAAAAAAACATACCTACAGATTCACACACACACACAGATAGATAGTAAAACGGAAAGACAGAAAAACACAGACAAACAGAGAGTCAACCAGATCCTGAAGAACAACAGAAATTTAAAAAAACATGAAAAAAAATACAAAAAAACACGGGCAGACACTCCAACAGTAAATGAGAAGCAAACAATGACAAACACACACACACACACACACACACACACACACACACACACACACACACACACACACACACACACACACATAAACAAACAAACAAACAAACAAACACGGAGCAACTCTAAGGGTATAGATGTAAAAATAGCTCTCGAAAAAAAAAAAGAAGAAAAGATTGACTGAGAAAATCAGTTTCCTCGAAGTCGACGATCGAAGTGACGTGTGTTTGGACGAATCAAAGGCAACGTGAGAGGCGGGGAACACGAAGGAGGCTCTGGTTTCTTCTCTACGCCTCCTCCTTCTCCTCCTCCTCCTCCTCCTCCTATATTCCTTCTTCTGTCGGTCTTCCTCCTCTTTCCCCTCTAGTTCTTTCTCTTCTTCCACGCCAGTCCACAAGAAAGGGTACTGATGACTTCTTAAGAGGGACATCTTCAATAATAAAAAAGTTGCAAGCGATGGCATTCATAATAACATTCATCAGGCAGGGAGAGATGGAAGGCGTGAAAGAAAATTACCTTATATATAGAGAGAGAAAGAGGAATGGGACTTAGAACTACTTGAGAGAGGCGAGTTCAATACTAAAAAGCTCAAATGGCATGGCACTGATATATACACTTCCCAGCCAAGGAATAAAGGAAAGATAAAAGATGTATAAGACTGTCCCTCCTTCCCGCCCAATGTAGCAGGGAGAAAGGGACATATAACTTCTTAAGAGGACATGTTCAATACTAAAGAGCTTGTCCAGTCACGGCACTCATATATCCACTCATCAGACAGGCCAAAAAAAAAGAGTGACAGGAGTAAAAGAAATATTCCTCCTCTTCGCCCAATATAGCAGGAGGACGGGGGCAGAAAACTACTTAGGAGATAAGTTTAATAATAAAGAGATTGGGAAGGCATGACATCGTATAAACTCATCAGGTAAGAAAAAAACGATTGACAGAAAGATTGATAGAAATAAATATTCCTCCTCTACGTCGTATTAAGCAGAAGGAGGAAAAGGATATAGAGAAACGTCTTGAGAGGGGAGTGCACAATAATAAAGAGCTCGAAGGGGCAAGGCACTCAGATATACGCACATTAGGTCGGAAATAAGGAAGGACGAAGTGAAGGAGCAATACCTCTTCTACGTTGAATATAATACTAAGAAAAGGACATATAACTCCTTAAGATAGGCGCGCACAATATACTATAAAGAGCTAGTGGAGGCATAACATATACCCTCATCAGCTCGGAAAAAAGGAATGACAGAGGGAATGAAAGAACTCCTCCTCCCACTCCTTCCTATTCTACGACGAAAGAAAAGGGAACACAACATCTCGAGAGGGGCGCGCACAATACTAAAGGGCTTGAGTATGCACGAGGCACCAACCCGCCCTCGCCCCTGTGTCAGTGCGATGGATGTGACCAATACCTTAGTACTTGATATCAATAAGGAGGCGATGAGCGGGGCGACAAAGGCGGCAATGAGAACAAGAGCAACGAGACAGCGTGAAGCGGTGTCCATTATTCTACCTTTGTTTGCTTCTTGACAAGTGAGTGAAGTCAATATGAGTCTCTGTGTGTCTGTGTTTGTGTGTGTGTGTGTGTGTGTGTGTGTGTGTTAGTCTGTATGTATGTTTCTCTTTCTCTCTCTCTCTCCCTCTCTCTCTCTCTCTCTCTCTCCCTTCCTCCCTCCACACCCTCTGCTTCCTCTCGTCCCTCCCCTCCCTCCCTCCCTCCCTTTGACTTTTTTCTCCCTCCCTCCCTCCGAACAAAGGCCAGCGTTTCAAGGGGGCGCCTCTCCCTTTGTTTATGGCTTAGAGGCACACACACACACACACACACACACACACGTTCTCTCTCTCTCTCTCTCTCTCTCTCTCTGTGTTTTAGTCTAATTTGATACGTCATTATCTTTTTTTTTTTTTTTTTTGCATATCAATATTTATCCTCTACCCTTCAATTCCGTCTTCTCAACCTTCTCTTCTTATCCTTAAAACGTTACCTCTCACTTTCATAATTAAATGTTTTCTCTCTTCACATTTCTTCTTTTCTTTTACTTTTTTCCTTCTCTATATTTTTCCCCTTCGGTCTTTTTTTCCTTTTTCTTTTATCTTTTTTTTTCTTTTCCTGCAATTTACTCTGTTTTCCCTTCCTTCATTCAATCAGTGTTCTTTCTTTCTCTCTCTTACATTCTTTCTTCGTTATTTTCTACATAACATATTTTCATTTCCTTTTCTCTCTGTTTTCCCTTGTCTTCTTTTTTTCCTTTCTTTTATCCTTTTTTTCTAGCCTCAATTCACTCTGTTTTCCCTTCCTTCGTTCCATCAGCGTTCTTTCTTTCTTTCTTCCTTTCTTCCTTACTTTTCACATATCATATTTTTCATTTCCAACGTCCTCCTCCGTTTATCCTTTATCCTCGTTCCCTTCTTTTCTCCTCCTCCTCCTCCTCCTCCCTCACTTTTTCTCACCCTCTTTTTCTCTCCATGGCCCCCCTCCTATACCGCTCTCCTCCCTCCCTTCCTTTCTTCCTCCTTCCCTCTCTCCCTCTCCCTCGCGGTTCTCTGGTCGATGCAAAATTGTCTGGAAAATTACCCTCCTTGGAAAATTACTCGGGATGGAAGCAAAAATTTCTCCATCTTCAAAATGTATATTCCTGATTGTTTCTGAAGGGCAAGAGAGGCGCATGCGGGGGGCAGACGGCAGGGGAGCCTCGACCCCGTCCCGTACTGCCACAGGGGCGCACTGGCGGAACGTCTCTTGAAGGTGTTGAGAAATTACTCGTCTTAGATGTTGTGAGTCGGGCTTCTGGCAGGGAGGACGAAGAGGAGGATGGGGATAGGATGGAGATAGGAGGAGGGTGAGGAGGAGGATGGGGCTGCTGGGAGACACGGGTGGAGAGAGAGGAGGAAAGGGAGGAAGGGAGAGAGGCAGGATATGGGAGGAAAAATGACTGGTGGAGATGCAAGGGGAGAGAAAAAAGCGAGTGAGGGAGGGAGAGAGGGGGAAAAATAAGCTTGAGGAGTGGATGTTAAGGGATGGGATAATGTGAGGGGTTAATAGACGGAAGGGAGAGAGGGGAAGGGGGAAGAGTGTAGTGGAGGGGCGTGGGGAAAATAAAGGGAGAAAGGGAGAAATGAGATAAACTGAAGATTGAAAGATTTATACCGAGATTGAATATAAACTAATTACGGATATATGAGGTTACACGTGTTTTTTAATCTCTTTTTTTTTTTGTCCAAGTGCATAAAGAAAATGACAGAATAAGTATGAAATAAAAAATAAAAAATAGACAAACTGAAGACTGACAGAGTTATACCAAGAATGACTATAAACCCATCACCTAAAATATTATTATTATTATATGTGTTTCTTTATCTTTTTTTTTTTTGGTACAGGTGCATAAAGAAAATGACTTCAGAGACTGATTAATAAGATGTAACAACCCAGAAATGAAAAAAAAAAGAGAAGAGGGTAAAGACGAAGGAACTGAAAATATTAAAATAAAACAATGTATACGATTTACAAATATTACCTCGGAAAATAGTCTCTCTCATCTTATGCTGGAAATGGATGCGTGAGGAAGAAAGTAATAAGGACGAATGACAATATATAATTAGCAGATAAATAAAGAAATGATACGAAGAGAAAACCAACCCAAAACGAAACTAGTGCGTGTTGAATCATAGTGTTATACGAATGAGTGAAGAAAACGTGAAGAAAAGCTGAAATGAAAATGAGACGAAAGCGGAAACTATAATAGATTTTTCTGCCGGAAGAGCGTGTCCAATCTTACTATGTTGTGAATAAGCGTCAGGAAATTGCAGATAAGAAACGCTAAACAACGACACGATGAACAACAGACGAAAGAGAGAGAAAGAGAGAACTAAATTATACGAATAAGATACAGAACCAATCCCAACAGAAGCCGAGACAAGAAGAAGAAGTAAGGAAACACGTAATACCAAAGGGGGGAAAATATAGAGAATACTTACATCGAAAAAACTAAATAACACAAATTCAGGTAATGCCAACTTAGAGAAAATAATAAAATAGAAGAAAAGGGGGAAAAAAACGATATGCAGACAAAACTAACAGAAGCAAATGTAAGACCAATATTAAAACAGAAGAAAATAGAGAAATGCAATATAAAAACAAGACCAAATAAAACAAATATATAAGATTAAAAAAAATGCAAATACTAAAACACAGGGAAGAAAAAGGGAGAGAGAAAAAAATACTGATATATAGGTAATGCTTAATTATACGAACATACGTAACACTATTATAAAGAAAAGACAAAAGCAGACATACAGACATTAGGACAAAAAATAAATTGGCATAGACAAAAATATATAATAACGCCAAATACCTTCCTTTCACTGTTTATTCATCTTTTAACCCGTCTCTCTATCTGTCTGTCTGTTTAATGTCCCTTATCTCTCAACCTTATGTCACCTTTGCTCTCTGTCTACCTACCTGTCTGTCTGTCTGTCTACCCTGTCTGTTTTCCATTCCCTATATTTATCCATCACTTAACCCGTCTCTCTATCTGTCTGTCTGCTAATGTCCCTCATCTTTCAACCTCATGTCACCTTTTCTCTCCGTCTACCTCCCTGTCTGTCTCTCTGTCTACCCTGTCTGTTTTCCACTCCCTATATTTATCCATCTCTTAACCCGTCTCTCTATCTGTCTGTCTGTTTAATGTCCCTTATCTCTCAACCCTTATGTCACCTTTGCTCTCTGTCTACCTACCTGTCTGTCTGTCTGTCTACCCTGTCTGTTTTCCACTCCCTATATTCATCCATCTCTTAACCCGTCTCTCTATCTGTCTGTCTGCTAATGCTCCTAATCTCTCAACCTTTATGTCACCTCTGGATTCTATTTACTATCTGTCTAATATAATGCGAAATATAATGCCAATATAAATAAATTACTAAAACAAAGAGAATAGAGAGAACAGACACAACTCAATATCTTATCCACAGGTGTGCGTAGCTTCCCTTTGTTGTCCCGTGCATCTCGTGTGTCTCCAAGGCGATAGTGACGTCACCTGCGACTCGCCTCTAATTGGGGTAATTAAGCCAGGTAAGGGAGAGAGAGTGGGAGGCTGAGTAGGGAGGAAGTAAAGGAGGGGATGGGGGAAGGAGGGGTGGAATGAGCCTAATTTGCATTCCGTTAACCGTATGAATGACTTCCCTGGTGGTGGTGGTATAGTGGTGATGGTGGTGATGATGGTGGTGGTGGAGAAGATGCTATTTTTGTTGTTATTGTTGGTAGAGGTAGTGGTAGTGGTGGTAGTTCTTGTGCTGCTGGAGGTGACGATGGATATGACAGTGATAGCAGTTGTGAAGGTGATGATGGTGGTGGTGTTGAAGGTGGTGGTGGTGGTGATGACGGAGACAAGGACAGGGATGAGACACGAATACCTGTAATCACCGAAAGTTTGAGAGCGCTCCAAGAGGCCACGGTTCAAGGTTTAGACAGGTATATTGGAGGTTCCAGTCACCCACCATCATCACCACCACCACCGCCACCACCATCAAGACATCAAGTTACTAAAAGGACAAGAAGCAAAGAGATATTCAGCTGGTTTTTTTTCCCATCAATTCTCCCTCTCATTCTTTCTTTTCTTGTCTCTGTCTGGCTAGCTGTCTTCATCTATCTATCTATCTTTCTGTCTATCTGTAAATCAATCTATCTATCTATCTATCTATCTATCAATCTATCTATCTGTATCTTTGCCACTATCGAGAAGGAAAAGGTAAAGATGATACACAAAAAAATAAGAACAACAGCAACAACAACAACACCAACAACCATAACTAAAAAAAAAAGAACGAAAAACGAAAAAAAGAGAGAAAAGACAAAAGGAAGAAAGAAGAAAATAAAGGAAAAAAGAAACAAAAGAAAGAACGAATAAAAAAGAAAAAAAAAATGACGGGTACAATATTTTTAATGATGATGATGATGATGATGATGATGATGATGATGAAACTAGCAACAAGGACAACACCAAGAGCAACAACCACAACAACAAGGAAGAGATTAAAAGAAAGAAGAAAAAAGAGAAAGATGAGAAAAGATGAGAGAAAAGGTATATTTTTTTGAAGCCACAAGATCGTTAATAATGGCAGCATGCGGGTCTCGTTGGAGTCATTATAGATGTAACATTGGCAGCCTCACGATGATGCTTAGGAGACACAGCAGTTATGTGACAGCCAATTAGCAGGTGGGACTATTTGCTCTGTGTTATCATTCAGCTGCTGTCGGGTCATAAATCTCTCTGGGTAGTTTAACAATCTACTTTGTTGCTTATTTTTTTTTTTTTACCATCTGTCGAAAGAGAATATAAAGCTAGAACGGACATATGAGTAATCTTTGTCATTCCAGTTTTTTTTTCCTTTTATTTCTGAGCCTCTGTTGAAAGAAAGTATGATCCTAGAGAGACATTGGAGGACTTTTTGTCATTCTACGTCTTTGTTTCTTTATGTGGTCTCTGTCGAATGAAAAATAAAATAAAATAAGTGTCACATAAGTAAGTTTCTTTTTCTTGGCCATCATCGCTGTCTTTCGGCATCTGTCCCAATCTTTTATATGGAGCAGCGAGTTTCAGGGTCTGTATAATTTCGTTTTGCTTTTTATCCTGTTTTCTGTATCATAAAAAAAGTGTCTCTGTACGTTGCTTTTATCTACACACACACACACACACACACACACACACACACACACACACACACACACACACACACACACACACACACACACACACACACACAAACACAGAGCAAAAGACTTGATTCAATCTGAGTTAGTATTCGTGTGAGGACGGGAGGCGGGAAGGCGGGTCATTAGGTCAGCTGATGACCCAAGAGTGACCACCAGAATCTGAGAGACGAGGAGGGAGAGAAAAGGGAGAGGCAGAGGGAGGCATAGGTAGGGAGAGAAGGAGACGGAGAGAGGGAGAAAAGGATGGAAAGATGGAGGAACGGTCAAAGGAAGAAAGATATGAGGAGAATGTAAAAATAAGGAAAAAGGAGAGATAAAGCGGATTGAGAGGAAAGAGAGGGAGGGACGGAGGTTGAGAGAGGGAGAAATACTGACACATGGAGAAGTAAATAGTATAAAACCTGTTGGCTTAGAGTGAAGTTCCCTGCTTTGGAGATTTATGGACATTGCAATGACCTTTAGAGTAAATTAAAGCATGTGCTGTATACGTACGCAATCCCATAACCTTTTTGTTGTTGGGGACCAGAACTGCACTGCATATTCCAAGCGAGGTCTCACCAACACGTTAAACAATGACAGGTTACTCTCGGTGTGTCTTACGCAAAGTTCTTCGCGATGAATTCGGTCATAATATTAATTTTGATTTACAGACCGACGGAATATCATTGTATATTTGTATGCTTTAAGAAATTGGATATGACGGATGGAGGATTTGTCAGAGGAAGGGAGAAAGGTATCAGGGTAGTGTGTAAAGAAGAAAGAAAAAGAAAATAAAAGAAAGAATGAGAGAAGGAGAGAGGAAGAGGGTAAATAAGGATGGAGGGATAGAGGGTCGGTCAGCGGCAAGGGGGAAGAAGAAATGTGCAAAGAAAGAAAAAGAGAAAAAAAAGAAAGAAGGAAGGACACAGACGTAATTACGTGGGACTGAGTGACCACCGAAATCTGAGAGGTTAGTCGAGGGGAGACTGGCGAGGGAAGGCGAGGAGGGAGGAGAGGGGAGGAAGGGACGCGGGGAGAGGAAGGGAGTGAAGTGAGGAGGAAATAAATAGCTGACTTAAGGAGAACGGGAGGCGGGGTGACAAAAATTTGGAAAAGGTTTTGTGGTCAGTTCTCAGATGGTTAAATATTTCATAAACTTAGTCTTTCCACGATTCGACTGAGGTGCATATGTGACAACGGGGAATGCTGATGGCTTGTAGAGACGGGGCTGCCTATGCATACAACCACCACCTCCATCCCTGCACCCCGTAAACCTATATACTATCTAATAAGTAACTCATAGATAACCCTAAGTCCTCGAGCATGGGCAGTTCAGTAGCTTGTGTTATGGGGCGCACTGGGGGGTAGTCAGGGAGAGAGAGAGACAATATTGGCGTCACTATAAAACATAGCTGCCCGTGCCACCAACGAACCGGGGCCAACCACTAGTGTCTATGGAACAGCTAACTTGCGGAATAACAAAAACGTAAGAAAAAATGAGAACGGGTCTTTATGGCTGAGGAAACTGATAAACATCCAGTCCTTCATCGATTATGTTCTTTTTTTTTATCAAGAACGGTGCTGTCTAAAGTAAATATACAAGTAATTCTTCCGCCAAACCATCTTCCCAGTTTGTACAGTTAGGAGTAATTACAAAACCATAATGAGCATAATTATCGATGTGAAAGCAAAAGTGAACGTATTCTCATTTCGATCGATCTATCTTTTTCTCTCTCACCCCTATCTAACTATCTATCTCTTTCTCTCCCTCTCCTATCTAGCTATCTCTCTATCTATATATTTCTCTATCTACTTATCTATCTATCTGTCTCCTTCCACTCCTCCAGTGCGGAACTCCGTGGTCAGTGTTGCCGCCTCACTGCCCCGAGTTCCAAAGACGGATGGCAGATCTCAACAGCCGGCAAATGCGTGTGTGAGGACGTGTGTTGCGTGGCGTGGGGGGGGAGGAGGAGAACGGGGAGGGAGAAAGGGAAGGAGGGGCAGGGGTGTAGAGGGGGATGGATAGGGGGAGGGGGAGAGGAAGGGCGCAGGGGAGGATGATGAACCAAGACATGAAACGAGTGACTGATGTGTTCTGGAGGAGGAGGAGGAAGAGGAGGAGGGGGAGGAGAAGGAGGAGGAAGTGAAGAATGAGGAAAAGAAGAAAGGAGTGGAGAAGGAGAAAGAATAAGTATAAGGAGAAGGTGGAAAAGAAAGAATAGTGACATAACACACACACACACACACACACACACACACATAAATAAAAACACACATACATCCATTTAATAACCCTTTCCTATAGAGGTAGTGTTGTATAGGTATTTATATAGGTAGTTTTACGGTCATAATGATAGTTTAACAAGGCTTCTGCATCATGAACATAAAAAATAAACTTATGAGAGCCCGACCAATCTCCTTTGTGACCTTTGAAAATAGTTGTGAGAGTTGAGAGGGACAAAGACTCAAGAAATATAAACATGACCTCAAGGAAGAGACACAAGGGGGGGTGGGGAGTGGCATAGCAGGAAGAGGAGGAGCAGGAGGAGCAAGTGGATGAATAACACATGGCGGAGGAGTGGGTGAGTGGTGAGTGCTTTAAAAATAAATAGTACGTGGTTATCATCCCCGTGTGTCTGAGGGGTGTTTGCGATGCCGGGAGCGCCGCGCGGGTGGGTAAGGCACGAGCAGGGCTTAAGAAGTATTATAAACGTAACATTTGTCCGCGTCACCACAGATTGCGTCGCCCCGCGCACTCTCGGCTTACCAACGAACACTTGAAGCTGCCTCGGTATGTTAAGGAGGTGGAGAACAGAAAGAAAATAAGAAACGTAAAATAAACGAACATTTGCAAGAGACGAGGGATGTATGTTAAAAGGGTAGAAAATTATAAATATATGAATTTATAAATAAGTACAACAATCTGAGGCCACACACTTCAGCATTCATTTACAGTTATTATTCATCGGTCGGTGTAATGGCGGGGAAGTTTTTTTTCACTCACATTTCTCGCTTTCTTACTCAGCCTGAAAATTTTATGAGGAGCAACGAACTTTACTTTTCCGTCAGTGGCGGCGAGATTTTCAGAGGCTTGGATCTGGATTCTCGAGGGACACGATTACCACCACCACATTTATTAAAAATATTACTTTTCCTTTCACTTAGAATCAATATATATATATATATATATATATATATATATATATATATATATATATATATATATATATATATATATATATATATATATATATATATATATATATATATATATATATATATATATATATATATATATATATATATATATATATATATATATATATATATATATATATATATATATATATATATATATATATATATATATATATATATACTGCATAAAAATAGCATCAAGCTCGAAATGGTAAAATTGTTTGGGGAAGGAGAAAGAAAGAGAAGTATATAATAATAATGATTATGATAACATGAAGAAAGAGGAGGAGGAGGAGGAGGAGCAAGTATTTACAAGGTAGCAAGAAATGAGGAGGCAGAAAAGGTGAACGGAAAGAGGAAGGGGTAAAGGATGGGAGGCGGGAGGAAGGGAGGGGTAAGATTATAACAGAGGAAGGGGAGAGAGAGGAGAAAAAAAAAAAAAAAGAGGACGGGACGAAAGAGAGGAGCACGCCGGGTAGGAAGGAAGGCAGAGAGATACAGAAGGACGGATACAAGGGAGGGAGGAAGGGTGAGGGAGGGAGAGAGGGAGGGAGGAAAGGGAAAGAGAGAGGGAATTTATCGCGGCTAAAACCCCCTGATCACCCGTCATCCCTCACGCTGCACCGCGGGGTATTAGCGCCAATGACACGTATTTGTGGGTGCCGGGAGTCGGGCGGGAGGGAGGCATCGGTTAGCTGCAGGAAATTAAATCTAAGATAGGTCAGGGAGGCGGCGGCTAAGTGGCCGGGCGAAAATACATATAGAGGATGGGATGAAGAGGAGGAGGAGGAGGAGGAGGAGGAAGTGGATAAGGACGGTTAGAGGAGAAAAAGAGGAGGAGAAGGAACTAAATAAAGAGAGAAGGATATCGGAAAGAGAGAACGAGAAGGTATAGAGGTAGAAGAGGAAAAAAAAAATAACAGGAAGTGGAGGGATTAAGATGAAAAAAAGTGGATGTTTGAGGAGGAAAAAGGGAATGTTATGGAAGGAGCAGAAGCGTAAAGATAAGGGAATGGTTGTGGTAGTTGTGGTTGCCGTTGTGGTGGAGAAGTTGAAGGAGAAAAAAAATTGATACTAAGTCAAGTGAACACACACAAAAAAGACAAATCAGGTAAAGAAGAAAAGAGCAAAGACAGGTGAGCAAAAAAAGGTAGCTTATATTTTTGGAACTAATAAAATCTGAAAAGGCGAGCTATCAAAATAAATGTAGGCCTATGTATGTAGCCAGTGAAGCAGATGAGAAGGATGCAAAGAGGAATAAAAAATACAGTACGGGATGAAGGAATTGTGATGTGCCTAATACTATGGTGGTGACGGCGAGGTGATGAGGTGTGTCTTTGGGCTGGTAGTGATGTACGTGGTGATGATGGTGGCCCTAGAAGTGGTGAGTGTTTCAGTGGTGGTGGTGGTGGTGGTGACAGTGTTTGTAGTGGTGGTGGTGATAGTAAGGGTAGTGGAGTGGAGGTGGTAATGGTGGTCACAGTGGAGGAAGGGAGTCTTCAGAATGGTGATGATGGCGATGATGGATGGAAACGGTAAAGGAGGGAGGGAGGATGTGGAAGGGGAGGGGACAGGAATGGAAGGGGGTATGGAATGGGGGTGGAGAAAGGGTATTGAGGGGGAAAGGGAAGGTAGAGGTAGAGTAGGAGGTGGAGGTGGAGGAGGTGGAGGAAGAGGAGGAAGAAGAGGAGGAGAAGGAGTCAATTTGCGTGTTTGTGGTTAAGAGGATCCGAGGTTTGGCATGACAAGTAGGGGAGGAGGAGGAGGAGGAGGAGGAAGGAGGAGAGAGAGAGAGAGAGAGAGAGAGAGAGAGAGAGAGAGAGAGAGAGAGAGAGTAAAAGAAAGAAACAAATACTTTAAGAAAACTACATTCTGAAACATCATAGTCTTCTTGTTCTATCTTGTATACTCGTCCTTCTCCTCCTCCTCCTCCTCCTCCTCTTCCTCCTCCTCCTCCTCTTCTGTGACATGTTTAGGTCCTGTACCGATTAGTTGACGTCACGCTGGTCTGACGTCACTGGAGAAAATATCACCACCACCATCACCACCATCAGCACCACTACCACCACTACCACAGCCACCACCACCAACAATACCAACAGCACCACTCCACGGTCACCACCACAATCACTATCATTGCTGTCACGATCATTACCACCACAATCATAACCACCACCACCAATACATTCTTCACAACCACAACTCAAACCAACACCTTTACCTGTATCTCCACTAACACCATTCTACCTACACGCATCACCACCACGGCTACTAACACCACTGTATCGACAAAAAATCACCACCACATCCATTATTAGATTCCATATCCACGGAATACGCCACTAACATGATTGATTAACGAGCCAATATTACCCCAGTCTTCATCTCCTACAAAATCAGTAGTCGCATTAGTAATAGAAAATCTTGTTAGCATTACCGTGATCACTCTTTCGAATATAACCACCACCACCACCACCACCAGCATCAACAACAACAACAATATAAAGAACAACAAAATAAAGACAACAGTACCATATTCATATTCCTCTATCATCATTTTTTTCTCCACCTCCAAATAGGAAAAGAAAAAAAAATAGGAACACAAAAAGAAAAAAAAAAGAAAGATGAGGAGGAGGAAGCAGAACATGAAGACAAAAACAGCATCAGAAACAACAACAGTAACAACAACAACAACAACAATACCCACCCTGCTAACACCTGCTTCACTACATCATCCTCATCATCATCTCCGTCAACCACCACCACCACCATCAACAACAACAACACCTGTCCTCCTCCTCTCCCCTCCCCCCAAACCACTTCAGTAACCCACACATCCGCTCCTTCGCATCAAACAATTTCTTTCCGCCATAAATTAGTCGTAAACAATGGAGCTGGACGTATCACTGCAGGGGACAAATGGGAAAGGAACAGTGACTCGCTCAGAAAAAAAAAGAAGAGAGAAAGAAAATGACCTGGCAGATGTTGAGGGACGAAGGGAACCCCGCGGCGAAGGACACATTCACTGACATTATCATCTGCATCATCATTATCACCCTTCTCCTCCTCCTGCTTCGCCTCCTCCTCCTCCTGCTCCTTCTCCTCTTACATCCCATCATATTAATTAACGTTATCAGTGTAAGTAGTGTTATTATCATCTCCACCAATTCGCATATCCCTTCTTCAAAGCATAACAACTCAAAGCATGAACTGAAACTGGAGACGACAGATGCTGAACAAGAACAAGAAAGACAACACGTGATATGTTAATAGTTACCGACACTGACTGAGAACAACCTGCTAACCATCCAACTTTAGCTTTGTTTTTTAAAGTTTTCTCCGCGGCATCAAGATAAATTTTCATCTAATATATACCTGGTTGAATTAGACCCTCGCCACTTGCATAAAAGGTAATTTCGACGTTGGTAGTTCTTACAGGAGTCGGCATTTTTTTTTTTTTTTACGTCTACGCCTATAGCGCTGGTCGGCTTGCTTGAGGGGCCTGGATGGTGTTTGGCCCCATCCCGTCATGATGCAGGCAAGTGTTTATAGTGGCGCCATCTTCTCTTAGTACAGTTTAAGGCTGTTTTCAGTGCACTAGTCATGTGGAGGATGGAAATGACGGGTCAAGAGAACAATATCACCTAGAGAACAATATATACATAGCAGATCATATTAACCAGGACTATATTTCAAGATGTGGAAAGAATATAAAAAGACAGACATGAGGAAGATGGAAATGTGCGGTCAAGAAAACAATATCACCTAGAGAACAATATATACATAGCAGATCATATTAACCGGGGCTATATTTCAAGATGTGGAAAGAATATAAAAAGACAGACATGAGGAAGATTGAAATATACGGTCAAGAAAACAATGTCACCGTATCACATAACATTTAGCAGGTCAGATTAACTAGGACCCAATTTCAAGATGTAGAAAGAAAACAGGAAGACAAGGAGGAGGAAGATGAATGTGACGAGTCGTGAGAACAATACCAGCTGAAGAAAATAAGAACAGATGGCGCCACTATAAACACTTGCCTACGCCATGACGGGCTGGGGCCGAATACCATCCAGGCCCCTCAAGCAAGATAATAAATAAGATAAATAAATAAATAAATAAATAAATAAATAAATCCAAATATACAGGAATTCACTTTAAATTAAGTAAAGAATTATGAAGAATGGTATGAAGGATGCAGAGAACCCCGACCAAAAAGCCCCCTTCATACTGTGGTCTATATAATCTATCCCTTGGCCTTTGCGCTACACAGATGAGGTCACTGCTGCAGAATTGACGCCGTACTTCACACCATAAATCATCCTGGTGGGCTTCGCTGTTACGACCATCAAGGCAACTAACTCTCCGTACCACTACAACCGTCACCACCATCACCACCATCAACACTGTAATACCCGCGCTACATTTACATCGAAGATCATCAATAACACCAACAAATTATGCTCGAAATTAAGAAAACTATCAATATTTCTGAAGATGCGAGACAAAGAGACAGACAGACAGACAGACAGGCCAACAGACACACAGGCAGACAGATAGCGTACGTAAGAACTGCACTATATAGGTCTCCGAAAATGGCGTCACGGTGTGTTTGTAAATAAATCTTCGCGGGACATAATTTCACGAAACACGAAATTTGACTCGATCGACAATAAACCACCGACGCCAAATTACAGAGAAGGACGTTTTGAAGTACTCTGCAGGGGCCTCGTGCTTCGGGGCGACGGCGGCGGCGGCGGTGGCGGGGGGGTTCGACGGTGGTGGGGGCGACGAAGAGTTGAGAGGGACAAGGACAGAGGGGAAGCCAGTAGGTGCCCAGGGTTTCATACATGTCTGCCTGTCTGTCTCTGTCTCCCTCTCCCTCTCCCTCTCTCTCTCTCTCTCTCTCTCTCTCTCTCAAGGGGTGTGAGGTGACTCGTCCAGGTACAGGTAAACACGCAAAGTTGTAGTATTAGCGACTTGTTCAGGAAAGTCTTTTATCCCGGCGCGAAGTTCCTCGAATTCATTGTTACAACATAAGCTTGAATATATTAAGTAGTCGCCCCACTCTCGCCGCTCCCATTGTAATCAGGGGATCGCCATGGCCTGAGGGAAGGAAGGAAGGAGTGGCTGCGTCGGAGGTTATATTTTTCTTTATTTCTGAGGAGCAAGCAGGACATTATGGGTCATTGCTGCTCCTTGGACCCGGCTCGTCAAAACTCATGAGACGGCTGCAAACACAAGGAACTTTTTAAGGCAGCTTCAAGAGGAACGAAGGATTGACGGTTCTAAAAGTCATGAATCTAGGAGCGATATCATTCTCCTACGTCTTTTCTTCTCTCATTTTTTTTTTTAATTCTTGTCCATCTTGTTTCGTGTTCTTTGGGCTATTTTCTGATCTTCACATCCTGTACGTGCATGAATGATAAGACCCAACAATCCTTCAGACAAGTAGAAACGATGATGATATTTAAACTGTAAATGACTTTGCTGAATATCTCCCTAAAAAGACAGCAATCTTCATTCAGGTCTCTGCAGCCGAGGCATCTCAGCGAGTCTAGAGCGCACATACCGACAGCCTCTCCAGGGGGGGATGCAGAAAAGTACCACCGCTTACAAGTTGGTCCCTGCGCAGATGGTGCCGCTTATAGAAGGGTTTTCCTTTCTCCCTGGCAAGCCTGTCATTACGCAAGACACTAAGGGTCGTATTATAAAACATTTCGCCGCCCAAGAACACATATTTGACAAGGCTTTCGTATGAGTTGTGAGCATTTCCAAGCGTAGTTTTATGCTCCTGGTGGTACTCTGACCCTTCTTCTGTACCATGAACCTAAAGAAACACTCATTAGAACCTGACTGACCCCCTCTTTGACCTTTAGAAATAGCTGATGTGAGAAGCCAAAGTGTCTTACAAAACGGACCTAAGCCTCGCTCCGCCAAAGACCTGCCTCGCTTCTAATAAACATATACAGCCGCTGCTTAGCATACGAGTGCCCAATAATCTTTCTCGGGGATGGATATGCTTTAATCAGTATGTTTATCCCCCAATTCAAATAGTTTTACATTGATGATATGATAATCAGATAGACGGTATAATAATGGGCCCAGCACCTGGCGGCGAGCACGTTGGCGACCCCCACCCGCCCACCCTACGTTAAGCCCCCTCCCACTACGCTATACTCAGCCTCACGCCCGCCGTCCGACCACCATCACCGGTCACTGCAGTCCACAAAACCACCACGAAGCCTCAAAACTAGCCGTGACTCAATGCTGTTTTTCATTCTCACATTAAGTTCCACAGAGTCCGTTCAACGTCTCTTCTACCCAACAGTAAATTAATGTTGATATTTTTCACCTGAGTCTTCAATCCTCCACCTGAGTCCCCCGCCACAGCCTCCCCTGCAGCCGTCCCCCCTCGCCCCCGCCTCCTCCTCCCCTTCTCCGCATTCCGCCGGGGCCAGAGACAACCCAACGCTTCAACAGTCTGCATAATAGGGGAGAGTAGCATCGTGGATCAATGATAACCGAGGGGATCCGGGTATTAGCGAAGAAGGTTAAGCTTTTTTCCTCGTTTTTATTCCTCCTCCTCCTCATCATCATCATACTCCTTCTCCCTCTCTCTCTCCCCCTCTACTCCTCATTTTGTTTCTTTTATTTTGTCTTCTTCTCTTCTTTATTAAATTCCTGTTCTTGTTTTACTTATTTTTTTTCGTTTTTTTTCTTCTTTTTACTTCTTGTTCAATTTTTTTTTTTTTTCTGCTTCTGCTTTTCCTCTTCTTTTCTTCTTCTTCCTCACGTCTTGTCCATCTTTTCTTGCTTATAGTCATTTTTTCCTTTTATCAACATCTCCTTTCTTCCACCTTCTTTCCTCAACTTCTTCTTTGTGTAGCTTTTGTTTCCATTCATAGTGTTTTTTTCTCTTCTACCTCGATTTCCTTTTCTTGTTTTTCATCTTCTTGATTGTCATATTTTCATCTATTTTCCCTTCTCCTCCTCCTCCTGGGCTTCGACAACTGATCTTGGAGCAGTTTATAAGAGGAGACCAAGACAAAAGTATAAGTAAAAAGGAGAGGAAGAAGGAAGAACGAGGATTAGGAGGAGGAAAAGGAGGAGAAGGAGGAAGAAGAAGAGGAGGAGGAGGCCAAGAGGAGCGCTGGAGGAGAGGAGAGAGGGAGAGTGTTACTTGTGATTAGCGGCCCCGACTGAACGAGGCTCCTCTCCTCCCCGCTACGCCGCGCAGGAATGCTGGGCGGCGGCAAGGCAAGCAGCTCCGTGGTCCCTTTAGACGCTGCCAATCAGATGCTGCTCAACCTGTTCCAGCCTCGCCCTTACTCCTTCTCTCTTGTCCCTATATGCCTGCTCTTCCCATCTTTAACTCTCCTGTTCCAGCCTCACCTCAACTCTCTTTCCTTGCCCCTGTCTGTCTTTTCTTTCCATACTAATCCTTCCTCTCCAAGTCCTTCTTTCTTCTCCTTTTCCTCTTTCCATCCTACCCCATCCACCTCCTTCTGCGACCTCTTCCTTCTATCTTGTCCCTCTCTGCCGTTTCTTTTTAACCCTTCCTCTTTACCTGTTTTATACTTCTCCTTTCCCTTTTGCTCCCATATGCCTTCTCGTTTCATATTGCTCCCTCTCTTTAACCTGCTCCAGCCTCTCTTTTTCCTTTCCTCTTGTCCTTTTATTGTCTTTTCTTTCCATCTTACACCCTCCCTTTAATATGTTTCAGACCCTCCTATCCCTCCCCTCTTGCCTCTCTATACATTCTCGTTCATTATTACCAACTGCCCTTACGTTACCTTGTTCCAGCTTCGCCCTTCCTTCCCTCTTGCCTTTCCTCATGTGTCTTTCTCTTTCCTTATCTCCCTTCATCCTCTCCTCCTCCACTCTCAGCCATGATGCAGACAGAGAAGACGCTGCTTATGAATCCTTCCTTACCTTACTTGCTGTACCTCCTCGCATCTGAAACAAGGAAAGAAAAGTTGATGAGCAAATGATGCAATAATAATTTACATCTTGATACGAAAACATTTCTGCACTTGAAAACAATACGCAAACACACACACACACACACACACACACACACACACACACACACACACACACACACACACACACACCTCATTCATCTTCCCAGGTAAAAATTGGATCACAGCTGAAAGAAGACCGTCGGACGTGGCTGGCTCTTGCCCTCTCTTACACACCTTTCCCTCCGCTCCGCCTCAACCTCTTCTCTCTCTGTCTCAGTTCTCTCTATCATTACCCGTTATTACGCTCCATTATCAGCCTTTCCACCCATAATGCTCTTCACACCCTCCCCCGGTCCACCTCGCAGTCCCCGCCCCATGGTCAGTCCGCGTGAGACCGATGGACTGACTTCGCCCTAATGAGGCTGCGAGGGCGACCGTCAGGGGCACCGGGAGGAAGGTTGGTCGCGGCTGGTCCCGTTTTTAGGCTCGTGGTTGGGTCATATGATCTGCCTTGTGTTGTGGTGGTGTGTGTTCCCTCCTTCCTATACGTCTTGGGCGGTTTTAAGAGGTGGATCAAGACACATCTGCAACCTAAATTGATTGTCCTTTTAGCGTCATTTACTATTTTCGCCTTTTTTTGTTTTTATTTCGTTACTTTATTTCTTTACACATGGTTACTTCCTCGGCTGTAAAAATTGATGATAGAAACATGAAAAAAAAAACAGGATTAAACTATAAAAAAACACTGAAAATCTAATAAAAGCAGCATTACACAACACAAGAGGATGATGACTTGGTGTTGCTACAAGGAAAAACCCAGCAAATCATAAACCTGCAGAAGCGTATACTCGACTTTCCTGCGGAGATAATAGCAGGGCATTGCATTACGCCTTGCAGCAGAGCCAAGTCAGGCGCAGAACACGATCACAGTACCGATGAAGAGGAGTAGCGACCCCCAACCCCCCCCAACCCCCCGCACACCAACACACACACACACACACACACACACACACACACACACACACACAGACACTACCCCAAGATCCGCCTTACCCTGGTCTCCCGCCCCTACTACTGCACACTGCCCAATACCCCAATACTCGCATTTACCTTACAGCTGTCACTATAGATGTTAAGGAAATAAAAGCAAAAGGGAGAGTGATCTGCGGTCAGGAAAAAAAAAATAAAAATAAAAATAAAATAAAAAATAAAAAAATAAAACGAGAACTCTCAATAGAAGAAAAATGTACCTTCCTACTTGCTTGTCTTCACTCTCCCCTTCATCTCACCTTTCATCTCCGTCCTTACCTCCAACCCCTCCCTCCCTCCCTCCCTCCGTTTATTTTCTTCATTTCATCTCCCTCCCCTCTCCTCCTTCTCCCCCTCCTACTATACTCCTCCTCCTCCTCCTCCTCCTTGTTCTCCTCCCACAATGACTGTCTCGAATCAAACTATGACGCATTTGATTCGAACGCAGGTAAAGAAGAAGCAAAAAAATACAAAAAATATATAAAAACAAAAGTAAGACAACACAAGTCTGACCACAATGCCACAACACACAAACACAACACAACACACACGACCGCAACACATCATAACGGAATTCCATCGACCAGCCAACCGACATTACACAACACAAGAACAAGAACAACAACAACAACAACAACAACAACAACAACAACAACAACAACAACAACACAACCTCCCCCCCCAAAAAAAAAATAAAAAAAAATAAACAGCCCGACTTTTTTTTTTGGCGTTCACACAACCCAAATTCAATAATGTTAAGGGAAAAAAAAAAAGACGAGTCATTCTTTTTCTTATCCACATATTTCTTTTGGGCCGGCATACACCTGTAATCACGGAGGGGGAGGGGGAGGAGCGTGCAGGTAGAGGAGGAGGAGGAGGAGGAGGAGGAGGAGGAGGAGAAAGACGAGAAGGAGGTAGAGAAGGGAAAGAAAAAAAACTATAAACTGGCGAAATGAATATGGAAAAAGAAGAGAAGGAGAGAAAGGGCAAAATAATGGAAGGTAAAAGAGACGGAAGAGAAGAAAAATTATTAAATGGTAGATTGAAGACGAAAAAAGAAAGAAAAAGAGAAGGGGTAAGAGAATGAGAACTGGAAGAGGAGGAAAAAAAAAGACTATAAACACCAGAATGAACACAATAAAAGAAACAAAAAAAAAAGTAGAAAAAAAGACAAGGAGTAAAAGCAAGAGAGAAGAGAACCAGTGACTTGAACCTCGCCTCAAAAAAAAAAAAAAAAAAAAAAAAAAAAAAAAAAAAAAAAACCCGCGGTGAGGAGGAATGTTAAAATGGAACCGCAAAAAAAAAAAAAAAAAAAAAAAAAAGAGGAAGAGGAGGAGGATGGAGAGAAGAAAATGGAAGGTCATCGGGAGTCGGTTCCAGCCCGTTTGATTGCGATCTGATGCTATAAGAGGAGGAGGAGGAGGAGGAGGAGGAGGAGAAATGGAGGTAAAAATATAATTATGAAGACGAAGAGGAGCAAGAACCAGAAGAACAAGAAGGAAAAGAAAGAATATTAAGGTGAAGAAAGACGAAGCGTAAAAAGTAGAATTAGAAAACAAGTAAGAGGAAAGAAGAAGAACAAAGAAGATAAACAGAAAGAAGAGAAGAAGGATGACCAAGATGAGGGGAGGAAGACGAAGAGAAAAAGGACGAACAAGAAGAGAAGGTTACAAAGAAGAAGAGAGAGAGGGATGATGAAGATGAGACAAAAGAAGAGGAGCAAAAGGAAGAAGAGGAGACAGGAGAAGAAGAAGAAGAAGAAGAAGAAGAAGAAGAGGAGGAGGAGGATAATAAGACCATTACGTCAGATGCTCTCGTTATCAGAAGCTGCATCTCGCCCCTCACGAATTTGAAGCTTAAGACGTTCATTATATATTTTAAAAGTAGTTCCTCTCTCTCTCCCTCCCTCCCTCAAGCTACTACACACCTCAGCCTCATTCCAACCAACACACCCAAACCTCCCTCACTCCGAAAGACTTCCCCACTATATAGTCCCTCCCCCCTCACTCACCCCACAACCAACACCCCATTTTCATATGCTCCCCTCCCTTCCTCCCTCCTCCTTCTCATTCCCATTTCCCTCAACCTCACCCCCTTCACATACTCTATTCCTTCACCCCCCTTCTCATATCCCCTTTCCTCATTCTCCTTTCTCTCATCCCCTTTCTCATACCCTCCCCTCTTCCCCCCTCCTCCTCTCCCCATTCCCCATCCAGCCCCCAAAATCGCCCCATAACAATGATTAGGCGAGACAAAAACTGCTCCGAGGATATAATTGCTCGTGTAATTAGTAGTTTGGGGGTCGTTGGGTGCTTGTTAGGGACACCAATCCCTTCATCTGCGGGCCGGGACGGGTTCCTCCGCCGGTGGGAAACGGCGCCGAGGATGTAATGCGATTAAAAGGTCATGAATCAAGAGTCCTCCAGCTAAATACAGTCATCGGGGGGGGGGGGGGGGAGGGGGGGGCGGGGGAGAAGGGGTGGTAGGTAAGGTAGGGGGGGTTGTAGAGGGGAAAGGAGGGGTGGTTAGGGATAGAGGGGGAGAGAAAGGGGTGGATGGAGGGGAGTTATCTACCTTGGGGCACCTGGTGTTGGCCTCCACCTTCTCCCCCCCCCCTCTCTCTCTCTCTCTCTCTCTCTCTCTCTCTCTCTCTCTCTCTCTCTCTCTCGCTGAGGTAAAGTGAGAGAGAGAGAGACAAAAACTAAAAACTGAGTGTGTTACGCCATGCTGTAGTGCCCCCTATTTACTGTCTCCATAGAAAACGAGAGTCGGCTAATAATGGTACGGTTCAGTCGTCGGCAACCTCTGTTTACTGTTAAGAGAAAATGGATAATCGCACTAATGACAGTCCGCTTGCCCTCGAAGACCCGGGTTACGGCCACAACGGAGGAGGATGAGCGACTGAAGAAGATGTTGCCCGGGTAGAATATTTCTAATCCCTCTACGGATGTGTGGTCCCTGGGTGAAGACGCTCGGCTGTAGCTCCGAAACTAACCATGGTGAACTCTGGAAAATACTCTCATTGCGATTCCCACTCAAAATTACCCTGAGTGACTACAAATGCTCTTTACCCTAACTTAACCTAACCTAACCTAACCTAGCATGACCTAACCTAACCTAACCTAGCCATGGTGAGCTCTGGAAACCTAACCTAACCTAACCATGGTGTGCTCTGGAAACCTAACCTAGCCTAACCTAACCTAACCATGGTGTGTTCTGGAAAATACTCTCATCGTGATTCCCACTCAAAATTACCCCAAGTGACTACAATTGTTCCTACCCTAACTTAACCTAGCCTGACCTAATCTAACCTAACCTAACCTAACCATGGTGTGCTCTGGAAACCTAACCTAGCCTAACCTAACCTAACCATGCTGTGCTCTGGAAATCTAACCTAACCTAACCTAACCATGGTGTGCTCTGGAAAAAACTTTCATCGTGATTCCCACTCAAAATTACCCTGAGTGACTTCAACTGCTCCTTCCCTAGCCTAACTTAACTTACCCTAGCCTAACCTAACCAAACCTAACCTAACCTAACTTAACCATGGTGTGCTCTGGAAAATACTCTCATTGTCATTCCCACTCAAAATTACCCTGAGTGACTTCAACTGCTCCTTTCCTAACCTAACTTAACTTAACCTAGCCTACCCTAACCTAACCTAACTTAACCATGGTGTGCCCTGGAAAATACTCTCATTGTCATTCCCACTCAAAATTACCCTGGGGGCCTGCAACTGCTCTTACCCTAACTTAACCTAACCTAACCTAACCATGGTGTGCCCTGGAAAATACTCTCATTATGATTCCTACTCAAAATTACCCTGGGTGCCTGCAACTGCTCTTACCCTAACTTAACCTGACCTGACCTAACCTAACCTAGCCATGGTGTGCTCTGGAAAATGCTCTCATTGTGATTTCTACTCAAAATTACCCTGGGTGACTGCAATTGCTCCTACCCTAACTTAACCTAACCTAACCTGACCTGACCTAACCTGACCTAACCTAACCTAACCTAACCTGACCTAACCTAGCCTAACCTGACCTGACCTAACCTAACCTAGCCTAACCTAACCTGACCTAACCTAACCTGACCTGACCTAACCTAACCTAGCCTAGCCTAACCTAACCTGAACTAACCCAACCTGACCTGTTCAAGAGTGGGCGCCATATACCCGTACAAAGAAGGGAAACACGCTGCACCGCCCAGGTTCGCGCTCTATCTGTATATCGTGTTCGCCGCAAGCCTTTCCCGTTTCCGATAAAGGCGACGACAAAAAAAAAAAGGAAAAGAAAAAAAAAAGACAAACAAAAAACGTGCTTCCTTGGTATTTCCTGTGAGGCGTGACGCTCCCACCGCATGCACGAATACCTTTATTTATTTATTTTTTTTTTTGAGTTTGTGTTGGGGTGCCCTGCCTGCCCTAATTCCTGTCCTATGAATATATGTTCCCAGTTGGTGGATTTTTATGATAAGTTCGTCCGTGAAACATTGATAAAGTTGCCTGGTAATTAAAGATCCCTCGTTGCTTTCTTTTTTTCTTATTTTCTATCATTCTGGAGCTCTTTATGATACTTACGTCCCTAGAGCCTTGATAAAGTTGCCTGGCCATTAAAAACCCTCGTTATTCTTTCTCTTATTTCATTCCTATCCTTCTAGAGCTTGTCATTATCCCCTTAGCTGGGACGTATGAGATAGATACAAAGATGGAAAGACCTACTTATCTACCTACCAACCTACCTACCTACATACATACATGCATACATAGAGAACCTACGGACAGACAAACAGACAAACAGACAGACAAACCACGAAGAGCTCTCCCGGAACCTCACCACCGCCGCTTTCCGTCCGCCACGTCCGGTCGCCCGTGAAGTTTCCGCCACGCCGCCGCTCAGGGCACGGAGGTCAAGGCCTAAGCTGACCCCCATTATCCCACCGCTCCTGCTGCTCCACCGATACAAGTTCCCTCCCCCTCCCCCCTCCCCCCCCATCCTCCTCGCTTCCTTCCTCTTCCCCTCCTCAGTGTCCTGCCTCCTTCTTCTCTTTCCAGCACCACAACACCCCAACCTTCCCCCGTCGCTTCTTCCAGCTCTTTCCCCAAACACCCCAACCTTTCCCCGTCTCTTCCTTCTCCCTTTCGCCTCCTCCCCTCCGTCTCAACTCTCTTCCCCACCCATCCTTCCCCTTCTTCTTCCCAGCGCCACCACAACACCCCAACCAACTCCCTCTCCCACCTCTTCCTTCTCCCCTTTGACTCCTCCCCTCAGTCCAAGTAACATCACACATCCCCAACTAACTCCCCTCTCCTTTCTCTTCCTAACATCACCACAACACCCACACCGTCTCCCTCTCACCTCCTCTGCCCACTCCAAGCAACACCACCCCAAATACCTCACCCACTGCCCCCACTTCCTCCGCACCTCACCTCTTCTCCCCACACCGGCAATATCACATAACTTTCCACCTCTCCCCCTGCCATCCCCCTCGCTTCCCTCCACACACACACCCCAGCCTCGCCGCCCCTCAGGGAAGCTCACCGGACTGTTTCCTGCGCGGCCTTGACTTCCTTTCCTGTCTCCGCAGTGTAATAGATAACGGTGTCTAAATATGTATATACCCGAGGGAGGAGATTTGACTTGGGGATCTACAAACTGGTTCCGTCATTACTTCAAGGCTGCCACACACTCAATCATTTTTCTTGGTATCTATTTTCTTATCTTCAACTTCCCCTGAACACAGCTACTTCCTTCCTCCGCACTTATAACTCAGCTTTGTTTTCCTTGTACTAACTTTTTTTTTACCCACTACCATTTTTCTTGAAGTCTGGTATCTATTTTATTATCTTCCACTTCCCATGGACACACCTACTTCCTTCTTCCTTACTTCTAAATCAGTCTTCTTTTCCTTGTAGTAACTTTTTTTTTTAACAACTTCCCCTTTTTTTTCCATCATATCAAGTAGTTTACCCACTGATTAATTTTTTTGCAAGGGAGGCAGCTCAAGGGCAATAACAAAAGCAACAGCAACAACAACAACAACAACCAAAATCCCGCTATACGATGCTCTAAAGAAAAGCAAGAAGAACGAGAGGCCAAAAGAGCGGTCAATTTCGAGTGAAGAGGTGTCATGATGCTCTCCCCTTGAAAGAGTTTAAGTCGTAGGAAGGAGGAAATATACACGAAGCTGTACTAAAACCTGAGCAGCATCTTGGATTTTTACGACTCACTGAAATCATAGCACCTTCTTTCCTCATATGAACACACCTATACTGCCTTCCTTTCTTCCTTCATGCCTATACAGAAGCTTTCTCTTTCTCTTTTCTATATTATATTATCCATTTTTTCAACAACAAACCCACTTTTTTTTCCAGCAAATCACTTAAGAGGTCTGTTTGTTGTACTAATAACAGAGCACTGTCTTGGATTTCTACTGCTGTCACTGAAACTTAATACAGATGATCCAAAGACTGATAATTCTAGTGCAAATTCCAACACCACCAATTTTCTTCATCATGAAAGGAAAATAATATGATATGAAATTACTCTGCTAATATAACGCGAGTAATAAGAGAAGAAATGAAAGAAAAATTTATATAGCATCCGACCTCATTACTTGCAGGAACACATGAAAAAGGGAGACTCCGTTCATGCGATAGCAAAAAAATGAAAGTGCTCTGCTGGTATAACGCGAATAATAAGCGAAGAAATGAGAGAAAATACATATATAGCATCCAACTTCATGACTTGCAGCAACACGTAAAAGAAGGCACTTCGTTCATGCCAAATTCTGTATGGCCGCATCACTCACCCTGTGCCCCTTTAGCTTCACGGGACCTTCATCGCAAAGAACATCATCACACCTTCAACTAAGCCTTCAGAATCCATCCCCCGCCCGCCCCATGCACAAAACCTTTCCCAGATACACAGACAGACAGACACAAACCACGAGGATCTACCCCGAAACCTCACCATCGCCTCCGCCTCACCCACCATTCCCACGCCCCAATGACTCGAACGCTCACCAAGTACGTATAAATAGAGTCCTTTGAGATGATATAAGACCCGTTTCCAGGTGGTATTCGTTCGTGTTCTTACAGTAAAACGAGTGTCAAGAAAATCGGGCGTATCGTGATAGAAGTCTTACCCCGGATACAGGATGTTCCAGCCCCTCCATTTGCCGTTCCGTGGCTTCCATAACATGCAAAGTAAGTGTGTAATTGAACGCTGAATACTGATAATTTAAGGTTAACAAGGTCCAGAACATAAAAAAATAGGTACGGCATAACTTAAGAACAGCAAGGTATCCTCTCCCTCTACATCCTTTCCTCGGGTTCTTTCCCTTCCCACCCTTTCCAAATGTTCCTCAGTACTTAAAAGAGGGTGAGACTTAAGGATTAGAATGTCTGGATAAGAAAAACAAGTACAGCATGACATTAAACACTGGGAACTTCAAGAATAACAAGTTCAATCTCTATGCATCCCTTCCCCCGTCAAACGATTCCCAGTACCTGAAGCGAAGGAAACATAAGAGTAACAAGGTCCGCATAACAAAAGAAAGGACAACAAAACTTCAAATAGTGGCAGCTTTAAGAATGCCAGGTCCCATCTCTCTGCATTCTTTCCTTGGTTCCCTTCACTTGCTACCCTTACCTGCATGCCCAAACGTTCCCCAGTACCTGAAGCGCTTGAGTCATGGAAGTGAAGTGCAATAACGCGTTCAGAACTGGTAAGCTGGAATGTGTTATGATTCTAAACTGTTATCTGCCTCTTCCCGTATTCACAGCATCTTCTGGCATCACTTATCATTTGAAATATAGTTGAGACATCGAAAGGAAGACAAACAAAACGTAAAAAAATGATCATGTAAGATTATAAACGTTCACATGTTTCTTCCTTTTCCTTCTTCCCTTCCTTTCTCCCGTCTATCTCCGGGTCGGGGCAGGAGTCGTGAGGGGAGCCACACCGCCGCCTCCTGAAGGTTTGCCCGCAGCTGTCAAACGACGTCACGGCTTGAGGGAGGTGGTGATTAGTAAGGCCGCGCGGGAGGGAGGGGGGGAGGGGATGTGCGTATTGGAATTGAGAGAGAAAGAGAGAGAGTGAGAGAATCGGCGAACCAGGACACACTTGAAGGAAAAAAAGGAAAACAGAATAATATGTAGATGCAGAAAATTGTGTTTACTAAGATATAAGAACAGAAAAACACAATAATGACGGTCGTAAAGGAGAAGAGAGAGGAACGAACATACGAACATTTGGAGACGAGAAAAAAGAAGAAAAAAAACATGTAAGAAAGAAAGGAGAAATGATAGAAAAAATAGCGAACAGTGCAGATAAAGGAACCCAAAGAAGAAAAATTCCGACAAAAGAGGGAAGAAACAGACAAAAAGTTATTAAAAGTAGCTGAATATAAAAAAAGAATCACAAATATAACCTAAAGAAATATAAAAGCTACTGTACGCAGGTGGAGCAACACAGGGTAGGCCTATAGGAAGACAGGCAGTGGGCAAGGCTTAGAAAGTGCGGAAAAACAAACAACGCAAAACAACAAACGCCGCAAAACACCAGAATCCCATAAAAAAAAAAAAAATCCCCCCAAAAAAGAAACGATTTAGGAGAGAGAAAAAGTTTAAGACATGCAGATTTTAAACGATGAAACACAAGTGATACCTCAGTGTGTGTGTGTGTGTGTGTGTGTGTGTGTGTGTGTGTGTGTGTGTGTGTGTGTGTGTGTGTGTGTGTGTGTGTGTGTGTGTGTGTTATCTATCTACTATCACTCTTACCCCTGCACCCAGCCAGACCTTCCCGCTCAGGTGTCCAGGTGTCCGGGCCTTCACACTGCACAAAAGGCATCTATGAAAGGAAAGGGTTGGGTCCAGATGACATCGAGATACAGGCACCTTAGAAAATACCAGGGATATAGAGTTGAGTTGGAGCCGGAGTTGGAGTCGCCGGAGTGGCCTACTTTTGGTCGGAGTTGAAGTCGGTAAAATTATCTGCGACTCTGCTTTACGATATGTGTTATGTTGTGTGGCTGGTTGTGGTGTGGTGTGTGGTGTGGCTGAGTTTCATTTGCCTACCACTGTACTGCATGAGAGGGGAGGGGGAGGGGGGTCGAGTCGAAGTCGGATTCGCAACCATGAAATATCCTGGAGTCGGAGTCGGAGTCTTTTTTTGTATCCGACTCCACACCCTTAGAAAATACCTGGTCATATCTCAAGTGTCGCTAATTAAAGGTAGTTTTATATTCTTTCTCTCAATTCAGTGAAACTTAAAAAAAAGTCCTTATTAATTATTAAGTGCGGGTAATTTAGCTAATTTTAAGTTTTCTCAATTCAGTGACCGTCATTTTAGAAACGCCGACTACTTTACTTTGACTGCCGCGTTCAGAGTGCTTTTCCACGGGTTCAGATATTTTTAATTTTTAGGAAAGTCGATAATAACTGTATTTGAAAGACCTTATTATTTATGCAAAGTGAATTATCAAACAGCTTCTACTATGATCTCTTCCATTAATATCAAGATTACTATTACCACTAAACACTGCTACTACTACTACTACTACTACTATTACTATTACTACTGCTACTACCACTACTACTACTACTACTACTACTACTTCTACTACAATTACAACAACAACAACAACAACAAAACCCACTACATATAATCATTCATCTTACGCCAAAGCACACTAGGTCTGCTGTGGTCAAACGAAGGGAGCCAAAGTATCATCACCGCGATAAAAAAAAAAGGAAAATCTGAGATAGTTATGATAATTATTTCTCAGATGATCGAAAAAAAAAGTCAGAAGTGAATCATTACGTTCGACAACAGCTGCGAGGCGATCAATTACGCTACAGCTGCTGCCCTGCCGCCGCCCCCACACCCTTCCCTTAAAGATAATCACCTCGTATATATATAATTCAGAGAGTAGAGCAATAACCTGAGAATTAATATACGTGACCGGGATACGCTAGAGAGAAAAACACTCGAAAAACAGCACCTAAGCCCTGCTGGTGGGATAAACAAGTATAAACAAACGAAAACTTGAATTAAACAGGTAAAAAATGACATCAAAACCTCATGAAAGCCAAAATAAAGAAAAGAAAGAATACAAGCAGAGGAAGGCAAGATCAAAATTAGTCAGCTCTCCCGCACACATAATAATAAAGGGGCTTGAAAAAAAAAATTCATATATAGATTTTCGTGTGTATGTGTGTGTGTGTGTGTGTGTGTGTGTGTGTGTGTGCTTCGGGATTGTTTCCACGTAAAATCCCCGCGTCGCCCCCAGACACAGGACACTCCAGCCAAACTTTCGGACAGGAAGCGAAGCGCCGAATTTTGATGCACCGAGCCCCACCTGGAGGCGACGGGAGGAGGGGGAGGGGGAGACCGCGCCCACCACCACCACCACCGCCATCAACAACAAAAGCAACAATAACAAAAACAACATCACCAACACTCTTGCCTCCTCCTCCTCCTGCTGCTGCTGCCATTGGTGTAGCAAGAACTAAACCAGCCGCAAAAACAACAAAAACAAAATCAATTACCTGTTATCCGCCTCCTCATTTTCCTCCTCCTCCTCCTCCTCCTCCTCTTTATCACGTTCCAATAAATACAACAGTGAAATAGACCACAATAACAATGAAAACTACAACAACAACAACAACAACAACTTCTGCATGCAGGGTTGATGATACAATGGGCAACAGCAGAAGCAACACTTGTAGTACAGAAAAAATCATCATCATCAGCATCATCATCAACTACAACGAGAAAGAGAAACAACAACAACAGGAACGACAACAATAGTTACAAAGTTAAAATTAGAACGCCATAAGCAGCAACAGTAACAACATTAGCAGGAGGAGGAGGAGGAGGAGGAGGAGGATAGTTTCTCCCTATAAAGAAACACCATAAAGGAAAAAAAAGTCGCCACGTCATGGAGTAAGGTGCAACCTGTAATTTTTTTCTTGCTGGCTCCTGGTGACGCGGTGGCCCTGCACGTGTAATGATGGGAAAGGAAAGGAAAAGGAGAATGAGGGAGATAACATGAGTCACGCTGCCGCGAGAAGGAACACACACCCCGTCGGAGGGCTACTCGTGGTGAGGAAGACTCCCGCTCTTCAACCTCGCGTCCCTTGAGAGAAGACGAGTGGACGGAGACAAGGTTATGAAGACATTCTGCAGTGAGGCAATGTTTACCACGCCAAGGTCTTCAAGCTTCAAGTCAACACACTGAACAAGTCAGTGTATAGTGTCATAAAAACACGATAAAGTATAAAAAAAATGCTTATATCCCAAGGAGGACAGGGCTCTAATGACTAAGTAAAATACAATTATTTTTTACAGATGAACTACTTCTGTCCATGATCACAATATAGGGCTCCATACTATCATCTTGGGAAGCACAGATTTTTGTGACTTCCATCATGGTTTCAAAAGGATAGGCCATTTCGCGGCAATATTTTGTTTTTTCATGAGACAGTGGTAAAAGCTTACAATAAAGCACTTAATCTATATAACAAATGGAAAGGAAATTAACTGGATTAGACAATTGCCTAGTTAATAGCAAAAAGTGAAAGTTCCGGTTCCCATTTTATAAAATGGGCGAAAATCCTTAGAAAATGTACAAAAGAGAATGATAAATGATTCCTAGTTTGAAAAAGAAGTTTTCTGGAAGGAAACTGAAGCATCTAAATGTGCATTATCTATAAAGTTGAAGGACGCGCTGAACTTGACTCAGGCCGGTAAGTGGATAAAAGCTTCAACCAAAACTTGTGTAAACGAGGTTTTATGGCAAAAGTGAGAGACAGGTTTCATGACAACGTTTTAATCAATGTGATATCAAATTAATTACAAACATTGATGCGGTGAAAGCAAAGATGATCGATGCCGCCATAAAGGTTAGAAAAATCCCTGATTGGGGACATAATTGGCGCTAGGGTTTACAGGAGCAGCAGACTTGTGGAAGCTGTTTGCCCTCTGGTAAACTAAACGACTATTTTTTTTATGATTATGATTTCTCTTTATCTCTGCTTTTCTCCTTTCTCTTTCTATCGATCTCCACCTCAGTCTATCCACCCATCTACCTATCTATCTATTGCTCACTCAGCCGATGCGTGCGACAGCTTCTCCCTCGCTCTCTGACATTTGCACCGATAAATTATAGCCGACACCTGCCTTTTGTTTTTACACACTCAAGTGACACAACGCCGGAGAAAGGGACTCAAGAACATTTTTACATAATCTGGTTTTCCCTGTCTGTCTGTCTGTCTGTCTGCCTGCCTACCTGTCTGTCGGTTCTCCCTGTCGCTAAACACACACACACACACACACACACACACACACCTCCACCTCCACCACCAAAAGTAAAAAATAAAACATCAGCAACGAGTGTTTGACGTGAAGAAGAAATGTTACCTCGCGCTTCTTTGTGTGTGTGTGTGTGTGTGTGTGTGTGTGTGTGTGTGTTTGCACTGAATACAGATGAGAATGGTAAAGGAAATTGTTCAGTATCATATTTAAAAGAATTATGACCATCACGGAAAGAAAACATAAATAAAACTCGAATAAAAAAAGAATAGAAAATAAGAAAATAAAGCAAAGCACAAAAAAAGACTAGCAAAGAAAACGATGACAAACTATATATTAATAGAAGAAAGAAATATTAATAAAAAAAGACTTATTACAAATCAGCCAACAAGGAAAAATTGGATTAAAATGAAGCAAACGTTACGAGAGCAGGGGTGAGTAGAAAGAGAGAAAGTGGAGCCCGCTGATTTGAAGACAGACAGACAGACAGACACACTGAGACAGACTGGCCAAAAAAGCATTACCAAACACGGCTGATAAAACAAAAGACACACAAAAAAGAGAATGATATTACAACAGTATGCCCTCATCTGCGTGTATCATGGAGAAAATGGGAAGACGAACATAAAGAAAACGAGGCGGAATCACACCGATAGACAAAAGGACGGATCAACTATCAAAATACGAGAGAGAGAGAGAGAGAGAGAGAGAGAGAGAGAGAGAGAGAGAGAGAGAGAGAGAGGATGATGAGAAGGCGGAAACCGAGGAAGACGTGAGGGAGAAATATAATGAAAAGGAGGAGGAGGAGGAAGAAGACGAGGGGGATAAAAAAAATAAAAAAACGGAAGAGGAGGAGGAGGAGAAGGAAGAAAACAAACACAGAAAGAAAGGAAAAAGAATAGAACAGAAAAGGGAGGAAAATCAAGAAGAAGAAGACCAAGAGAAGACGAGGAAGAAGAAGGAGAAAGGAGAAAAAGAAATTATAACTCGTTCGACTCCTCCTCCAATAAATATCCGCGCCGGAGAAAAACACTTGACCACAAAACCGCACGGGGGAATTACCGGGAACAATTACCCTGACGTACGCCCCTGAGCCGCCCGCCGGACACTGGGGGGGAGAGGAGGGAGGAAGAGGTAGGGAAGGAGAAGGTGCAGTACGGGAAGGGAGCGAAGAGGGGAGCAAGGTGAGATGTGGAAAAGGGGAAGAGGGTGATGAATGAATGTGGTGGGGGAGGTGAGGAGGTGAAGGAAGGTAAGGGGATCGGGGAAGAGGAGGGAAGGGGTGAATAGGAATGGGAGAGGAGGATGAGGGTGCAACGGGAGTGGATATGCATAGGGAAAGGGGAGAGGATAGCGATAGGGGAGTTAGGAGGAGACAGGGAAGGTGGATAGGAAAAATGGAAAGTGGAAGTATAGGTGAAAATAAGTGGAGAAATGGGTGGAAGGAAACAAAGGTAAAGAGGAGAATTGAGGAGATGGGAAGAGAAAGAGTTGGGAAAGGGAAGGGAATGGGAAGAAAGAGTAGGTATACGTGGGAGGTTGGGGAGAATGGGAAGAGATATGGGAATGGATGTGTGGAAGAAAGGGAGTGTTATGGGAGGGTAGGGGAAGAAGAGAAAGGGGGTGAGGAGGTAGAGGAAGGTGATGTAAGGAGGGGAGAGGAGAGTTGGGGTGAGGGAGGAACGAGAGAGAAAAGGGATGGGGGATAAGGGGAGGGGAGACGGTGCATGGGGGAGGTAGTATGGGGGAGGGGGAGGGGGGGTGAGCGTCAAATCTATACACAACAACCCGCAAGAAAAAAAATGTTACCTGTCAAGAAAAGTAACGTTTATATCCTTCTCCAGGTGTGTGTGTGTGTGTGTGTGTGTGTGTGTGTGTGTGTGTGTGTGTGTGTGTGTGTGTGTGTGTGTGTTTCTCGTATGGAGGAAGATTCTACTGTTCTTCAAAGAGTTCTTCTGCAAGTAAGTAAATTTATATGCACACTCATGTACACTTCGATCTTGTATGTATGTATGTATGTATGTACGCGTCAAGTCTTTCATATTTAGTTAACCCTCTGGAAACGTGTGTGTGTCAACGTTTTCTTTTACATCGAAGGGACTGGTTGCTGTTGTTGTTTCTGTTGCTGCTGTTGTTGTTGTTTTTGTTGGTGAGGAGGAGGAGATGGAAGAGGATGATTTCGAGTTTTACAATAATGAAAATAAAAGCTATTTATATTGATAATGACGTATGATGTGATTTTTATGATGATGATGATGATGATGATTGTTTTAAGTATCTTTTGCTTATTGTTCTTAATATTTGCTGTAATCACCTTATCATTTATTTCGTCAAGTTCATTATTATCTATCATTAGCATTATTATTATCGTTATTACTATTACTATTTTTCTTCCTCTTTTACTTATGGTTACTTTTATTCACATTATCACTTCCCTTTCTCTCTCTTTACATTTTTTTATCATACACTTCTTTCGTCAGTTTCATTATTATCATTATTATTACAATTACTCATTTTCTTCCTATTATTATTATTATCATCATCCACATTATCACTACTCTCTCTCTCTCTCTCTCTCTCTCTCTCTCTCTCTCTCTCTCTCTCTCTCTCTCTCTCTCTCTCTCTCTCTCTCTCTCTCTCTCTCTCTCTCTCTACCATTACATTTTGCTGCCCTACCATCGTACTTTCATTCTTCCTATCATAAAAATTAGTATTATTATTATCATTATTACTATTACTATTTTTCTTCCTCTCCTACTTATTATTTCAACTATCATACTCATACACATTATCACTAACCTCTATCTCTCTCTTTACATTTTCCTGCCCCTACCATCGTACTTTCATTCCTCCTCCTCCTCCTTCTTCGTTGTTTTCCTCCTCGGTTCGTACCTCGGCGCCAGGAGACGGAGACACTACCAAGGCGGGCACGTTCGTCTCCTCCTCCGCCTTCGAGTGGCCGGAGGAATGTGGACGAGGGCGGCGATGTATGGGCGTGTGGGCGGACGTGCAGTGAAAGTGGGTCACCTTATGCAAATGTCCCTCCACTTGTCACCGTCCACACACACACACACCAACATGTCACAAATATTACCTGTCTCTCTCTATATATACCTGTTTACCTTTGCGCGCGTGTGTGTGTGTGTGTGTGTGTGTGTGTGTGTGTGTGTGTGTGTGTGTGTGTGTGTGTGTGTGTGTGTTTCTTTCTGTGGTACCTGATTTTTCTCTGCTTTCTTGTCTGTTCTTTCTTTGTCTCTTTGTCTGTCTGTTTGTGTGTTTATATCTATCTCTCTGTCTGTCTCTATTTCTTTGTGTTTATCATTTACCTCTTTTCCTCTCCTTTCTCCTTAAAAAAAAAAACATGTTTCATTAGTATCATAAGAAAAAAAAATGCATGTAAGTATGATCATTAATGTTTCAAATGTTTTAAAATGTGTGTATGTGTGCGTGTGAGTGTGTGTGTGTGTGTGTGTGTGTGTGTGTGTGTGTGTGTGTGTGTGTGTGTGTGGCTGTAGGGAGGGAGGGCGTGTACGTATATATATTTACCTGTTGGCGTGTGTGTACCCTCCTTGCACCTGTAATTACGCAAAATCGTACCTGTGCGTTATTTGTTTGATTTACACACTTATGCAAATGAGCGAACACGTGTACTTACTAACCTGCGGGCGTGCCATGATTAGGGGAGGAGAAAGGAAAGTGTGGGGAGATAGATAGATAGAGAGAAAAAAAATAAAGAGATATATGCGAGGTGGGCGAAAGCGTTGAAAGCAAGGTTGGAAGACCGAGACTTTAAAAGAGGAAGCAGGAACAGTTTGCAGGCAGGGAGGGAGGGAGGGAGGGAGAGGAGCAGAGGAGTGGAAAGAGAGGAAAGGGAGGAAAGGAGGGAAGAGGAACGGAAAGGAAAGAGGGGAGGGGAAAGGGGAAAGGAGACTACAGGCAGAGAGGAGGGGAGGAGAGAGAAGGAGAGAGGGGAGGACGGAAAAGGAAATTGGGGAGAGGAGAAGAAAGGAAAGGAGAACAAAGGAGAGGAAAGGGGAGAGGAAGAGGAGAACAGAGGGGAGAGGAAAGGATAGGAGAGGAAAGAGATAGAAAAGGGGAGAAGAGAGTACAGAGAAAGAAGAGAAGAGAGAAGAGGAGAGGAAAGTAGGGAGAGGAGAGGAGAGGAGAGAAGAGGAAAGGAGAAAAGAGAGAGTACAGAGGAAGGGAAAGGGAGAGAGTGGAGGATAGGGAAGGAAAACAAGGGAGAGGAGAGAAGTAGGGAGGAGAGGAAGAACGCTGTGTGAAAAAGGGCGTTGGTGTGTGTAGAGGTCAATGATGGGGAAACGACAAGGGAGGGAGTAGGGAGGGGAAAGATGTGTAGGGGAAAAACGAGGAGGGGAAAGACGGGAGGGAATGACAGGGAGGGAAAGAAGTGGAGGGGAAAGACTTGAAGGGGAATGACGGGGAGGGGAAAGACGGAGAGAGGAAAGACGGGGAGGGGAAAGACGGGGAGGGGAAAGACGGGGAGGGGAAAGACGGGGAGGGGAAAGACGGGGAGGGGAAAGACGTGGAGGGGAAAGACGGGGAGGGGAAAGACGTGGAGGGGAAAGACGGGGAGGGGAAAGACGGAGAGGGGAAAGACGGGGAGGGGAAAGACGGGGAGGGGAAAGACGTAGAGGGGAAAGACGGGGAGGGGAAAGACGAGGGGAAAGACGGGGAGGGGAAAGAAGTGGAGGGGAAAGACATAGAGGGGAAAGACGGGGAGGGGAAAGACGGGGAGAGGAAAGAAGTGGACGGGAAAGACGAGGAGGGGAAAGGCGAGGAGGGGAAAGACGAGAAGATGTATGGGAGAGGAAAAAAAAATAGTAGAAAAATAAGGCGACAAAAATCATACCCACGAAGACGGTAAATAAAATGAAGAAATATAGTGAAACATAACTGAATGGCATAGGAAAGAAAATGAGAAAATAAAATAGGTAGAAATGGGTGGATTTGAGCGTGTGTGTG
Organism: Eriocheir sinensis; assembly: GCF_024679095.1. NCBI lineage: Eukaryota > Metazoa > Arthropoda > Malacostraca > Decapoda > Varunidae > Eriocheir > Eriocheir sinensis. Next base: position 19,792,795 of record NC_066522.1, read on the forward strand.
TGTGTGTGTGTGTATGTGTTTTAACTTCATAGGGTGTGAGGTAACGGCAATGCTATGGGAAAGGGAATAGAAATGTATAGGGGAAAAAACGTGATCAATCATTATTATCACGGTAGATATGAGCGTTACGACAGACATATATAGGGAGGAAGGAAGGAAGGAAGGAAGGAGGGAGGCGTAGTACTGTAAATCATCTGAAGCGTAAATGACATAACGCAAGACACACTCACTCCCGAAAATACGTAAAAGAAGAATGAAACAAAAAAAAAAGGAAAAAAATAAAGTATATGTAGACAGTAAAGATGAGAGAAACAAAAAAAAAAAAAATGTAATAAATATCTAATAAAAAAAATTAAACAAAGCAAGACAAATCCGAAAATAATGTAAAAGAAGAATGAAATGAAAAAAAAAAGTAAAATGCAAGTATATAGACGGTAAAGTAGATGGTAGAAAAAAAAAAGTAATAAAAATGTAGTAAAAAGGAATTAAATAAAAACACACAGAAGTAAAAAGGAAAGACAGTAAAGACAATAAAAAGAAAAGTAAAAAAAAATATAAACGTGTAAAAAGACAAAGCATATAAATAAATACCTTAAGAAAATTTAGGAGACTACGAAAAGGTCAGAGGAAGAGCGGTAAATATTCGCCGGTATAGCACGAGAGAACGAGAGCGAGAGAAACAGAGCGGCGATAAGAAGGAGGGAGGGAGGGAAGGAAGGAGAGAAGGAGGGAGGGAGAGAAGGTTAACTGAGAAGGGGCAACAGGGAGGGTGAGAGACGGAGGGAGAGAAAGGTAGGAAGGAAAAATGAAAGAAGGAAAAAAAATCGGAGGAGGGAAAAGGGAAAGGGAAAGGTAAGTATGAGAGGAAATGGAGGGAAAAGAGAAAAGAAGGAAGGAGAGACGGAGGAAAAGGAGGAGGTTACAGGAAGAAGAGAGGAAGTGGAAGAGCAGGAAGAGGAAAGAGGAAGAAAATGAAGGGAGAGGAAGGAAGGAAAGGAGGAGGTGAGAGGAAAATACAGAAACAAGAGGGAGGGGGGGGGGAGGAGGGAAAAGGATGGGAAAGAAAGGGGAGGGAGGGAATAGGAGAAAGGAGGATGAAGAAGGGAGAGGAAGGAAGGAAGGGATGGGAAGGTGAGAGAAGAGAGCAGAAACAAGAGGGAAGGAAGGGAAGGGGGAAGGGAAAGAGGGGGAAAGGAGGGAGGGAAAAGGATGGGAAGGAAAGGGGTGGGAGGGAGCAAACATGAGGAAAAAGAGAGAGGGAGGAAGGAAGGAAAGGATGGGAAGGTGAGAGGAGAGAAAGGGGGAAGGGAAAGAACGGGGAAGGAAGGAGGGAGGGAGGGAAAGGGATGGGAGGTGAGAAGGAGTAGGGGGGAGGGGGGTAGAGGGGGGAATATAGGTTCGCCCCACCCAACGTAGGCAGCTCGCGTCCACGTCATTATTTTAATATGATTAATTGAGGCTACACTCTGTTATTACTGGCCGGGGCAATATGTCTCCTTCCAGCGCCCTCCTCCCGCCCTGCCTCCATCCCCTTGCTCCCTGCCTCCCCTCCCTTCCTCCCTCACTCCCCACCATCACACCTCTCTCTCTCTCCCTCTCTCTGCCTCCCTTTCCCTCTTCCCATCCCCTGATTCCCTCCCTTCCCTTCCTTTCCAGTCTTCTCTTCTTCCCTTGCTTTCTTTATTCCCTTCCTTTTTCTCCTCTCTACTCTCCTCTTCTTCCATTTTTTTTTTGTTCTCGTTTTCTCTCTCGCTCTCTTTTTTCTCTATTTCTCTTTCTCTCTATTCTTTATCCTCTCTCTTCTCTATTATCTCTCTCTCCTCTTATTATTTTTTTTGTGTGTGTGTTCATCGCCTTCATTCTCTCTCCACACATTATTCTTTACGTTGTTTTTCTTCTCTGTGTGACAATTCCAACGCTAAAACAACAGTATTTACGTCGTTACGGTTTGTGTGTGTGTACTTATGATAACACGTTGATTGCCTGTGTGTTTGTGTGCATCCGTCATCCTGTCTGTCCTGTCTGTGTCTGTTTATGAAGACACTTTCTCATGGCCTCAAACATTTTTTTTTTTTTTTAGCTTTTCTGAAAGGCAAACACAGAAGGAAGTATGGTACTGTTTAATCTTACTATCTTGTTTGAAAAATGTAATAAAATATATAGTATACATATATACAAACACATAATGCACACACACACACACACACACACACGCACACACACACACGCACACACACACACAAACACACACACAATTTAAGACATACAGACAGACAAACAGACACGCAGATGGAGATGATAAAAAAAAAACACCAATAACACATATACAGGTAGAAATAGAGAAAAACAGGCAAAAAAAAAAACACAGCTAAAGTAACACACACACACACACACACACACACTCTAACACCCCACAGACCAAAAAAACAAACACACAGACACACACACCAACACATGCATTCAACCCTCTCAGTTCCCCTTCCCTTCCCGTCACCTTTCCTCCCATTACATTCTGACCCACCTTCCCTTCCTTGACACACCTGGCAAGACACACCTGTTCACGGCCCTGTCCTCCGCGAGTCCCCTTAACCCAGATCGCCGCAGCAGCACCATAAAAATGAATGGAGGGAGGGAGTGCACGAGGGAGGAGGTGGAGCAGGAGGCTTGCCGGAGGTCAGGAGACAGGTGGAGTTGCTTTGGGTAACTTACGGATTTGGAAATTGAGAGGAGGGAGAGGACAGGGCCGTGGGTGTGGAGGCATGAAGACTGGCTGACTGACTGGCTGGGTGGAGGTGGAGGGGGTGGAAGAGGTAAGGGAAGGAGGAGAGCTACAGTGTGTGGAATGTTTGAAGGTGGAGGAGGATGTGGAGTGAATGAAGGGAGTGGATTTAAGTGGTTTGAAGGCCATGGTATTGTACTGGGGGTGGAGGGGGAGAAAGTATTGAGAAAGGGAATGAAGGAGTGGGAGGGAGAGATAAATAAGTATAATAAAAAGGAATACAAAGGAAAAAGAAAAGATAGATAGATAGATATGGATAGATAGAAAAGAAAAAGAGAGGGAGAAAGGTCTTCACTCAATCACCGAGACAGCAAGAAGTCATCCCCAAGAAGGAGGAGGAGGAGGAGGAGAGGGAGGACAAGGGGGAAGAGGAAGAAGAGGTGTCCCGCCCGTGCTCCCCTTCGGCGTCACTTAGCACCCCCACCCCCCCCAACCAACCTCTCCCTTGCATCGCCTCGGGTCATGTCCTTAGCCTCGGCGTCACAGGGCACCAGTATCGCCCGCCCGCCCGCCCGCCCGTTCGCCTCCACCCACATTCCCACCCACTTATAAGGGCGTGAAGGTGGCTCGACGCTGTGCTCTCAACTCCCTGAAATTCAACCTTTGTCTCCCCTCTCTCTGCCCAGTAATCTCCCTCTTCACCCTTCCTTTCCCTGCCCTTTCCTCCTACCCTCCTTCCTATGCTGTCTCCCCTCCCTGCCTACTTTCAACCCTATGTTACCTCCCTCTTCACCCTTCCTCTCCCTCTCCCTGCCCTTCCTTTCTCTCCTGATTACTATGTTCTCTGCCTTTCTTTCCTTCTTTTCCTCTCTCCCTACTTTTCCCTTTTCTCCCCTTTCCTCTGCTCCCTGTCTTTCTTTCCCTCTTTTCCTCCCTCCATGCTCTTCCCTTCTCTCCCCTTTCCTCTGTTCCTTGCCTTTCTTTCCCTCTTTTCCTCTCTCCCTCACCCTTAAATTCCTCTCCCTGCCCTTCTTATCTTCTCTTTCCTTTCTTTCCTTTCTCCTATTACCTAACATTCTATCAATTTAGGTCATATATTTTTCAGTCTGTTTCCCTTGTCAAGTATACTCTCCTCCAATGCCTCTTTTGACCATACTCTCCTCTCTCGTCTCTCGTCTCTCGTCTCTCTCTCTCTCTCTCTCTCTCTCTCTCTCCCATAATTCATAGGCTAATGCTCACCCATACGTCAGGGCGGGAGCTCCTCATGCCTCCGGTACAGGCTTCACGACCACGACTTTGCCGCTGGTGTCTCTGGTAAACCCTCTCCTTCCTGGGCCTCGAAAACACAGCCCATACCTTCACCCAAGCCCTCGCCTACCACCACCACCACCACCACCCCTTGCCATCCCCTCCACCACCATTACCATCACCCCTGTACCTCGTCTCTCTTCCCTAGTGAGTGTATTGGTTTCCTTGGCATCTGTTTAGAAGCTCCGTTCGAGGAGGTAAGTATGAAAACAGTTATTCTCGGAGCTCTGACAGATAACGTTGGCATGAATTCGTGGTCTTGAGATAATGAAAGTAAAAAACGATTCTGTCACTCCATCTATCTCCATCTCCTTCTTCTACCTCCCTTTTCTATAGTGGGTCTCGTCTTTTAGTCCTGTCGAAGAGTCACAATTCATGAGATGGTTAAATATTTATGTCCATTTCCTACTCTCTGCGCTCCGATTGATGAGATATTGATTTTCGAAGAGGGTCATACCAAACACACACACACACACACAAAAAAAAAAAAAAAAAAGTTATATGGCCATCCCGCGGGCACAGACACACACACACACACACACACACACACACACACACACACACACACACACACACACGCACACGCACACACACACACGTCCTTCAAGACACGCAAGGAGGAGGACCAACAGACCGCCTCCTTATTACCCTTCACTCCCTTCTCCCCATTTCGCTTCCTTCTTCGCCTCCCTATCCTTTCCTCCTTCTCCCTACTTCCCTTCCTTCTTCTTCTTCTTCGCCTTCCGTATCCTTCTCTTACTTCTCCCTGCTTTTCTTCCTTCTTCGCTTTCCTATCTTTCCTCCTTCTCCCTACTTTGTTTTCTTCTTCTTCTTCGCCGCCCTTATCCTTCTCTTCCTTTTCCTTTATTTTTTTCGCCTCCCTTTATCCTTCACTCCCTTCTCCCTATTTCCTTTTCTTCTTCATCTCCTCGCTATCCGTTTCTCACTTTTCCCTGCTTCGTTTCCTTCTTCTTCGTCTCCTTTATCCTTCTCTTCCTTTTCCCTTAGTTTTCTTTCTTTTTCTTCGCCTCTCTATATCCTTCACTCTCTCCCTACTTCCTTTCCTTCTTCATCTCCTTCCTCTGCTTTCCTTCCTTCTCCCTACTTGCCTTCCTTCCTCTTCACTCCCTTCTTCCTACTTCCCTTCCTTCCCTTCTACTTCACTTTCCTATATATTCCCTCTTTTCTCCCTAATACACTTCCTTCTTCTCTAACTCCCCAGTACCCCCCCCCCCTTCCGCACTTTGGTCATATTTCTAGAATGGAGTATATTTTACATATTAAGAAAATGTAGTGACTCGCTGTTCACTCACAAGGTTTCTTACACAAGCCCGTCGAATATTGTTACAACACTCAAGAAAAAAAAAAAACATACATTAATCAAAAACAATAAAAACATAGTGATAACATTGCAGTAGCCATCCCAAGGTCATAATAACCTGAGAATGTTACAATACCGTCCCCTCCTGCCCCTCCCCTCACAGTGACGTAACGACCCTGACCCATTCCCACCATGAGAAAGACGAGGGAAGGGAAGGGGGTGACGAGGAGGGGGAGGAGCAAGCAGGCAGGAAAATATCAAACGTACTTCTTAAAACAATGCAGACTCTCATTTTTCGTCCCTTTTCTGTAACTTCCTGACTAACCTCACTTTATACTTTTTTTTTCTTTTTTTACAGCAAGGGCTAAAAAAAAAAAAGAAGAAAACAATAATGAAAAAAAAGCCCGCTACTTACTGCTCCCCGTTTTTTAATACATATGACTGTAAATGAGGCAGCTCGAGGGGGGGGAGGGGGGGGGGGGAAGGAAAGGAGAATCTAACATCCTTTTCTATTCGTTGACTCTTCGAAAAAAAAAAGAGGAAAAACCCCCCAAACACTAACTCTGCAAAAAAAAGAAAAGAAAAACAAAACAAAACACGCAGTAGCCCCATTTTTCTATTACTTAAGTTTAGCCTTGATTGAAGAAAAAAAAAAAAAGGAAAAAAAAAAACGGCAGAAAATCGGAAATAGCAGCGACCCCAGCATTGCACCCTCGCCCCCTTCGGCACACCACACCACTTCGGCGCCGCTCTTTCCCATGGTCATCACCCTTCACGGCCGCCGCTTCGTTCCCATGCAGCGCCGCGACACTCCCATGGTTAGCTGGACCCCTCTTATCCCCCCCCCCCCCCGTCCCTCAGTATCGCCCCCTTTCCCCTCCTTCCTTCCCCTGTAGAGATTGTGTACGCCCCAGTTCTCCTTCCCTTTCTCCCTCGAACGCCTGCATCCGTACCCTCCGACCTCTCCCTATCCCTGCAGCCCTTTTCGACCCCTTCCCCACCAATACCATCTCCCTTCATCCCTTTTCACCTCCTTTTCATCTCCTTTCCTTCCCCTTTAGCGATTGTTTTTACTCCTTTTCCCCTCCATCCTTATCCCTCGAACGCCTGCATCTTTGCCCTCTGACCTCTCTATCCCTGCAGCTCTTTTCGCCCCCTTCCCCCACCAGTCTCATCTCTCTTCATCCCTTTCCATCTCCTTTACGATTGTCTTTACTCTTTTTTTTCTCCTCCTCTCTTATCCCTCGAACTCTGACCTCTCTATCCCTGAAGCCCTTTTCCTCCCCTTCCCCCAACAGTCTCACCTCCCTTCACCCCTTTTCATATCCTTTCCTATTGTGTTTACTCTTTTATTCCCTGCCTCATTATCCCTCGAACGCCTGTATCCTTGCCCTCTGATGTGGCCCTTCTACCTCCCCTTCTCCTTCCCCTCACTATCTATCTCCACCCCCCCCCCTAAACCCTTCTTCCCTATCCCTGTAGTTCATGATATTTTCTTAACCCACATTCTCTTCCTCCACTCCTCCTCCCTTCCCCTGTTAGCACTTGTCTCCTTAACTTCCCTCCCCTGTCAATCTCCCATGTAAAATGCTCTCCCACCCTAGATCGACCCCTTTTTTTCCCTCTCCCCTTCTCCCCATACCCTCCGCCCCTCACCCACACCCTTTCCCCTTTCCCCTCCCCCATATCATACACCCCTCACTCACCCACTCCCTTCCTTTCCCCCTTTGCATTTCCCTCCTCACCTACCCCCTTTTCCTCTCCCCTATATCCAACCCCCTCATCCACCCCCCTTACCTCTTCCCCCATGCCTGGCCCCTCACCTCATGCCGCCTCTCCACACCGCCACAATTGACCTATCGCACTGGGGCTCACTCGCACGCGTTAATTAGGCTCCGGTTCACCTGTGGGAGGGTCGCGGCTCAGGTAACCCAGCATCCCGGCGCCCCGCACGGCCTCCTGGGGGACACAAGACGACGGAAACCCAAGCCCGGTGGGTGCTAATGAGGCCTTCAACGGAAACACCTAGCCCCCGCCCCCGCCACTCCCCCCCCGCTCCCCCGTTCGTTCTTTGAGTATGATGGATGGGCTTTCGTTTTCATTTTTTTGTGTGTGTTGTGTTCGTGCGTGTGTATGTGTGCTTCGGTGTTCTTTGTACTTCTCTCAGGGGATGGTGATTTTTTTTTTTTTTTGTACTAGGGAGATGTTTCTACTCCTTTCACTCATCGCCTCCCCTTTGCTACTTTCTCCCTTTCCCTAACTCTTCTGTTTTGTTTTGTTTTTGTTTCTTTCTCTCTTTTTTTTTGGGGGGGGGAGGGGTCCCTTCCTCCACTTTCCCTTTCATCAGTCTACCTTTCCACTGCATACCTTTTTTTTTCCTTTCTCAGTTATCTCCCCCTCCTTTCTACTTCTCTCACTTTTCTTGCCCTTTCTCTACCCAATTTGTTTCTCTAATTGTCTTCCTTTCCCTTCTAATCCTTTCCCTTTTCCTTTCTCTCCCCTTCCCTTCTACTCATACCCTTCCCTTTCTCTTCTACATACTGCCTCCTCCTCCACTTCCCATCATCGCCTACACATCCGACCTACTTACAACATCAGCGTAAATTTACGTTCACTTCTTTATTACCCCAACTCAACAAAACCAGAAAAAAACCAGCCCTTATACACCTTCTAAATCTCCTCTTCCTACACATATATATTAACCACCTCAACCATTTGGCCACCACCATCACTACCACCACCACCACCACCACCAACTCTCGTGCAAAGGTGGAACTCATGAAATACTGCGAACGTGTAACCGGAATTGCCAAGAAGCCAGTCAGTCAGCCAGTCGGTCGGTCGGTCGGTAGGGTCAGGTCGTCCGGGGCGTTCATTGAAATTTATGAAGCAGCTGTAATGTATAATGGAAGTTTTCGTGGCTGTAACATATCAGGAGGTGTATAACGCTTTCCGGACACGGGCAGGGAATGGGTAAGGAAGGGATGGATGGCCGCGTCTGGTCTGGTCTGGTATGGGGAAGACAAGGGTAGGTAGGGTTGGACATGTATGGGGACGAGAGGGGTGGTGGTGGTGGTGGTGGTGGGGATGGTAGCGGTGGTCAGGAAGTGTAAAAGGGGAGTTTTTTCTTATACTCGACTCGCGGGGTAGTACTCACACTTGTATTATAAAACGTTTGTGGCTCTTTTTCCGAACGTTTTTTCAAGGGCAGAGAGGTTGTCATGAGTCCGTTTAAAGTGGTTTATATATAGATCTTCTGCCTCTGCCTATAAGTGGGTAAAACACGTACAAATATATAAAGAAAATTAAAACGTCGATAGATAGAAGCCTTGTAAAACTACCTCCAGGGTCATGAAACCACCTATGGAATGGCCGACAACTTCCGCGAGAGCCTTTTGATGGACTAAGACTTCCAAGAGTTTGATAATATGGACCTCGGCGTCGAAGGTCTCTCTGTGGCAGGTCTCGGCTTGGTCTCGCCTCACCAGGGTCACGTCTCACCTGTTTCACGGTACACCTGTTGTGGTTCCCGTCCGCTGCTGGCCATCCCGCGCGCGATGTTCACCAGGAAAAGAGATGTCGCCTCTTTTTCTTATTCCTCCACCTTGCCATTACCGCCCTTACGTCACCGTCTGCGTTACGTGATGTTATGTTATACCGCAAGGGGCGTCCTGAGTGCCCGTGTTACGTCCTCGGAGTCCTAATGATGTCCCCGAGTTACGATGTGTTAGGTTATAGGACAAAGGGGCGTCGCGGCCTCCTCAATTACCCCGGAATGCTTTTTGCGTCTGTGTGTAGGTAGCGTCGTGATGTGCGAGCCGCTGCCAATAGTAAGGAGGCAAGACGAATCCGGGTGTGTTATCGCCGAAGATTATAACAGACATTACGAGCAGAGCCAAGGGGAAGGAGGGAGAGAGGGAGTGGAAGAGGGTCGCATAATGGAGTGTTCTTGCAATGTATTATTCTTTTTTTTCTGGTATTCAGTTTCAGATTCAGCGTGACCTTCAAGAACCCATTTGCAACTCTCGTGGTGTCCCTGCCACAGTCTGGTAATTACTAGTACATACCTTACCTTACCTTACCTTACCTTACCCTACCTTACCTTACCTTACCTTACCTTACCTTACCTTACCTTACCATTACTTTTAAGAGCTCTAGTGTACATAAAAGGACACACAAAAAAAGGCACGTGGGGAGGTAAATCAGCAGAATATAAAAACAAGAGTTGTAAATTAGTTGAAAAAAAGAAAACAAGAAAAGAGAATACACGCCGCAATGGATGTAAATAAAACTATGAAAAAAAAGATAACGAGTAATTAAGCTAAAAAAAAAAAGAGAGAGGAGCAAGACAAGAACCGTTGGGGGTGGTGAGGGTCAGGAGGGGGGGGGGGGATATGGGCAACAAGTATAACACATGAAGTCCACTCAAGGTCGTCATGTTACGTCGTCGCCCCGTCCCCGCAAGTGATGTAACGTGGACGAAATATCACGAAATTAACGACAGGATATGAAGACACCTTTCAGAGGGTCTTTTTATACCTGTTCCACAATCACCATCGCCACCGCTACTACCACCACCTTCTCACCATAATCACCCCCACCAACCACTTCCATCACCGCCACTACTAACATCACCATTACATTACAACCACAACAAGAACTATCATCACTATATCTTTACGCTTATGCTATACTTGACAACCACAACTGTTTCCACCACCACTACCACAAAATCAACAACAACAACAACAATTACTACCTCAACGATGACGACCACCACCATCACCACAACCACCACCACCACCACGACCCGCGCAGCTGCATTGCACAACTCGACTGATTTACTACCATGCTCTTCCCCCCCTCCCCCCCTCCTCCTCCCCCCACCCCACTTCTTCACTCCTCCCTACTTAGTGCATGAAATATTTCTTCTATTTCGTAACAACACTTCCTCCATTTAATTTATATACTTGCCCGTGCTTCTTCATTTCTTCTTCTCTTTCTTTTCTTTTTTTTGGTGGTTTACTTACTCATCACCGCAACTACCGCCATCATCATCATCATCATCAGCGCCTATAACCCGTTTTGTATTGCTCCTTTGATATTTTCTTTTTCTGCCTCTTCTTAGTTTCCCCAGTCGATCTTCTGTAATACTTCAGTTATGTAATTTATCTTGTGTTACTCCGTTTATATTTTTCTTTTCTGCTTCTTAGTTTCCTCACTCAGTCTTCTGTAATACTTCAGGTGTCTAATTAACTTTGTACAACTCCTTTTATATTTTTATTTTCTGCTTCTAAGTTTCCTCACTCGATCTTCTGCAAAACATACTTCAGTTATCTAATTTATTTATTCATTCTATCTTTCTTTCTTTATTCTTACTTTTATTAATTCCTTGCCTCCTTTATTTTTTCATATTCTCATTTACCTCCCCATGAGGCATCTATTCCTTTATTCTTTTTATTTTCACTTCTTTTTTTCCCTATTCAACAGCCCTATCGTTTCCTTTGTTATGTTTCTAATTTACCTTCCCACGCTCCTTCCATTCCATCAATCCCAATTTCATATTCGTCTATATATGTTTTAGTTCTCTTTGTGTGTGTAGGGTGTGTGTGAGGGGGTAGAATGTATTAGCCCGTTCGTAACTCCCATTTCAAACTGAACTTACAAGAAATGAAAAAAAATAAAACTTACACATGGAAAAATGATCTGGTATGATAATGAACCCAAAGTTAAGCTAAAGAATGATAAACACACACTCTTGAGTATGACAATAGTTTTTTCTCCATACATAAATATTAATAGTTTCCCATGGTTGTTTGCTTTCTTATGTGCGAATACCATAACGATAACTGGAAGGGTGATGGAGAACTTACCATACGAAGCGTCCTCCTCCCTCGATCCCACCCCCACAATCATCGCATCCACCTTCTCCAGCCAAGCATACACCGCCTCAGCTTTCCTCTTCCTCTTCCCTTGCCCTTTACTACGCTCCTTCAGCCTGGTATTTACCGCCAAGTATTTCCAGCCTCGACTTGACCTCCACTTAACCTCCACGAAACACGGGAAATAATATATACATAGAAAATCATCACGGCACGTAGAACCTTACACCTCGGCTTATTAATATTCACGCCCGGCCGAGCGAGTGTGTTTACCTTGAGAGAAAACGGGCGAATCCTGCGTTTAATATAATGTTTCAGGGGAGACAAACCTATACTATTTTGTCAACTGTTATACTTGACGTTTCTGGGCCGTAGAGTTTAGTGAGTGGCTGGCCGTCCTGTGCGTGTGTGTGTGTGCGGAGGATGTGAGAGGAGGGATTATTGTTACTGCGTGATGATGAGCCGTGGGAATAATGAGCGATGGAATGAATGAAAACGGTGCAATGTAATGAAGAGAACCGCCCGATTATAAATGAATGATGATTAAAAAAAGTAAGTGACGGGAAAATAGAAACACCGTAACATAATGCTCAGTTTGTCAATGCGTTTAGTACGTGAAAGATGATACGAGATGCAAGGAAGTAAAAAAAAAAAATGTTAGATGACTCAGCACAGGTATACAAGCGTGGTTTAAGAATGGACACAGAACAAATTAATGAAGATTGATAAAATGTATATGGTTATCAGTTTACCATTGTTATACGGGGAATAAGTATAAGAAATAAGGGATGGGAGATGGGTAAGAGGTAAATCTAAATCTATTGTCAGCCTTCCATCATACAAGGGTAGCCTCTATATGGTTACGAATAGAAACATGGCGAAACGGAGTAAGTTAGATAATATAAATATGACGACCACAGTTTCAGCTTTACAAGGGAGTATAGGACGGGACAGAGAAGCGTGAAAAAAGGAGTAAAAAGGAATCCTCTTGGTAGGGTTAACACATGACTTGGATAGACACAGCCATCGAAAACACCAATCACTCCTGACGAACATGTAAGAGTATTAATCGAATTCTAAGTGTTACAATGAATTAAGGGAAGGGACGGGGATGGGGACGTGGGAGGCGACGAGGCAAGTGATGTGGGAAGGGGAGTAGAAGGTAAAGTGAGGTCTGCCTGGGAAGTCTAATAAATGAATGCGTAAGGACACTGGGACGGAGCAAAGGAACAGAAGAACTGGCCGCGACGTGTTGAGTGAAGGACAGCGCCGAGTCGTGTGAGGCCTTGCTGTGGAGTTGACTTGTGGCTGTTGTCCGTCCCGCCCTCCTCCTCCTCCTCCACCAGTCCCCTCTCCCCCTCCTCCTCCTCCTCCTCCTCTTTCTTCACACAATCGATTACGAGTTATTATAAGAAGTCTCGTGTTCCTCCCTGACTCCTTCAAGCCACCACCGCCACCGCCTCCGCCACCGCCCAGCCTATGCATGCCATACTTACGCCACACACACACACACACACACATACACTCTTCTGGGTGACCTTCGTAGTTGCCAGAGGTTGAACCCGCCCCTCCACCACCACCACCACCACCGACACACCACAACAGTCACCGCCGCCTCCCCCTCCTCCACCTCATCCTCCTTCTCCTCCTCCTCCACCCTCCTCAGCTGCTCTTGTGTTGTGTTGTGTTGTGTTTCTGTACAATATAAACGACACATGCAACACAACGTTATGCTTCCTTCTTTATCTCTATCTCTGTTATTCATCACCACCACCACCACCACCGCTAAATAAGTATACATCAACACCACTATATACACCATCCGTCTCCCTTCACTCTTCGCCCAGTTGTATCGCCACATTCAGCGTCATCACCACCACCACCAACAATACCGCCGTGCACCAAGCCATCAGCAACATCACCCCAGGCAATACTTACTCTTGTTTTTACTTTCATAATGTAAACGAATTCTTATTACTGTTATCTTATTTACTATTTTCACTCTCCTCATGTCTTCTCTTTTCCTATTGCCACACACACACACACACACACACACACACACACACACACACACAAACCACCACCTTGGACACACTCACCACTACTCTCCACGTTGGTGTCACTTTCCCTCGCCAGTGTTCTACCCACCACCACCACCACCACAGCTGCTGCCTCCACCTCCACCTGCACTACCACCATATCCCCCCCCTCTCCCCCCACCCCCACAGACACACACGAGAAACACCCACTGCATGCTCCACCCAGCCAGGCATCATCATCTTATCTACAAACCTGCACAATCATTAGCATCACCATCATCACCACTCACCACCATTGCAACCATAATAATAACACTATCAGAGTAAAAAGAAGATAGTTTAGAAGCACCACATTAGGAAGGAAAGGTTTATTAATATTATTGGTGGTAGTAGTGGTGGTGGTGCTGGTGCTGGTACTATCACAATTACTACTACTACTGCTACTACTACTACTGCTACTACTATACTACTACTACTACCATTTTCCCCCCACCAACACCATCACCACCATTACGTATACTACAAGCACACGTACGACCATAACTATATACCTCCACCACCACAACCACAACCACCTCCATCACCACCACCACAACCAACACCTACTCCACATTCTGCCTCCTCGCATGTCACAGCCGCACTCACGCATTCCTCCCTCCCCCCTCCCCGCTCCGGCCTCCGCCCCACCGCCGCCCTCCCCGCCCACCACCATCAGGGCGGGTGTAATCGCTGTCTTCCGGTGTGGGTGTGGGCGGGTGGGCCCCAGGGGAGGCCGGCGGCTCTCCTGCCCACCTGATGTATGGTTCACCGGTCCTCCTGTCTGTCTCTGCCCTCACTCCACACCCTCTGTCTCTCAGCGGAGCCATCCACACACACACACATACAAACACACACACACACACACACACACACACACACACACACACACACACACACACACACAGTCACAACCCTCCCACAGCCCACCCTATAAACATCATTATGAACTTTGCAATCTTCAAACAACAAGGAAAAGTAAAAAAAAAAAATGTAAAAAAAAAATCTTTCCCTCGTCAGAGCTTAAACATTATTGCCGAGTAAGCCATTGAATTAACATACAACAACAAAAATAACAGTAAACAAAAACATAAGGTAACAATAGAGTAACAACAGAGGAGTAACAGAAAAAAACGACAAACACGAGACCACCACCACCAACAACAACAACAACATCAACAATAACAGCAACCTTCCCCCGTGGCCGCCGCCCTTACAGCTGTCCCTCCGAGGTGTGTCAGGGATGTGTCACCTTGCGCCTCCCTCCCCCCGCCAGGCGCCGCCCCAGGGTAACGGCGCCTAGCTCGTGGCCGCCCGGAGTATAGGAGCCGAGTGTTGGCTGGTCGACTCTCTACCCCGCCGACCCTCTCTTGCACTTATTATGTAGATTTATAGCGCCGAAGATCTACGACTATATTATTAACACGGACCACACTCACTCACTCACTCACTTGTACACACACACACACACACACACACCGCGACGGATGTATAAGTTCGGAGCGTTGTGACCTCGCTTTCCGGGGCAGAGAATGAAGAGTAGGTTTAGGACAGCGAGTCTTCATCCGTCCTTCCTTCCTTCATTCATTCTTTCATTTGACTTAAGATTGAAGAAGAAGAAGAAGAAGAAGAAGAAGAAGAATGATGAAGTGCAGCTGATGACAGAAATAAGAAGAAAATAAATAAAGAGAAGCAGAAGATGAAGAATGTATACTAGCCAAAACATGATACACACACACACACACACACACACACACACACACACACACACACACACACACACACACGAGCCTAACAAGGTGATATCTCCAATTCAATGTGTGTGCGTTGAATACCTTCCTTTCTTGGCTGGTAAAAGTAGACACACACAAAAAAAAACGAGAAAAAAAATAATAAAAGGGAGAGAAAGAAAGAAAAGACTGGAGTGAGTTAAAAACAATACGAACACACACACACACACACACACACACACACACACACACACACACACACACACACACACACAGAGGCAGACAAAAAAAGTTAAGAGTAAGAGACAAGAAGTAAGAAAGAGAGCGAGGAAGAGAGGAAAGGAAGACAGGTAGAAGCGAGGAAGGGAGGAAAGGAAGACAGGAGGAATGGAAGAACACGCGGGAGTAGAGGAAGAGGAGGAACAGGAGGGAGGAAGGGAGGGAGCACAACGGTGAAGGTAATTACATAGGCGGACTGTACAGGTCTGGACGGATGGTCTTTGGTCTACCTGCTTGGTGGAAGGAGGAGGAGGAGGAGGAGGAGGTGATGGTGCTGGTAGAACAGGGGAACTTAAAAAGGAGGGAAAGTAGTAGTAGTAGTAGTAGTAGAGTAGTAGTAGAGTAGTAGTGGTAGTAGTAGTAGTAGTAGTAGTAGTAGTAGTAGTAGTAGTAGTAGTAGTAGTAGTAGTAGTAGTAGTAGTAGTAGTAGTAAAAGAAAAAAACAAATGATGATTATGATAAAAAAATAAAATGAAATGGAGCAAGTAAATAAAATAGGAGAGGAAATAATATAGACAATGATAATGATGATGATGACAATGGTGATGGTGATGATGATGATGATGATGAAATAAACAATACTAAAAATGTAAGGTAAGAACAAACAAAGAAGGAAAAACTTTACTAAAATACACACACACACACACACACACACACACACACACCTGCTCGCTTTCACTACTGCCTGCTGGCGGCCCTGGGAAGCCAATGTGTGTGTGTGTGTGTGTGTGTGTGTGTGTGTGTGTGTGTGTGTGTGTGTGTGTGTTCGTAAAAGAGGAAGAGCACATAAAAAAAAACACCACTAACACCAAAAACAAAGCCAGAAAAAAATTAACGAAAGAGTGGGAGAAAGAAATGAAGAAAAAGGGAGAAACAAAGAGAGGGAGAAAACACACAACGAAAAAAGCAGCAAAAACAAACAAGAAAAAAACATAAATAGAAAGAAATAAAGAAAGAAAAGTTAAAGAGAGAGAGAGAGAGAGAAACAAACACCTACGCGTCACCGAACATGGCCGCCTGTATGGAAATATCTGGTGCCCCGGAATTTATAACAGAGCGGCTGCTTATTACCAGCCATAAGTCAGCCACACATCCATCATCGGCGAGGAGGAGAAGCCAGCCAGCCCAGTCAGCCCAGCCAGCCCAGAGCCAGTCAGTCCCGCCAGCCAGTCAACCAGGCCAGTCAGTCCGCCAGCCCACCACCCGCCCGCCAGTTCTCGTAGCCACCATCGCCGCCACCATCACCACCACCCTTGCTGTCGCTCCTCTCCACCTCCCCGTCACAACTCTCACCATCACTAACGTCACTATAGATTTCTGAAGTACAATATCACCATCCCTTGCCTCTTCCTTGTCACCATGCACTATAAACATTACCATTTTAAATATCACCATCCCTTCCCTTGCCCTTTTCCCGTCACCACTACCACCATCACTATCACTACGACAAGTATCTCATCCCCCATCACTACACTGTCACCACTAACACCACCACTACTTCTGTCATCTTGCCCTGTAACCACTATTATAACCACTATCCCACCGCTGTCACCGGTATACACCACTACCATTTGTACCACATCAACAAACATTACCACAAAGATTTAAGTCACCACAATCACCATCACAAGTACGTACCACTATCACTGTAACCACAACTATTACAATTTGTTTTCTTTCTTGTTGTTTGTTTGTACTGACCAGAAAGATTTAGTGCTGGTATTAGTTCGTCTGCTGCCACTGCTACTACTACTACTACTACTACTACTATTACTACTACTACTACTACTACTACTACTACTACTACTACTGCAACTATCCAACCATGACCAACACCCGTACTTCCCAGTCTGTCTCGCACGCAACACCTTCCACCAACAAACAACTCCTCCTCCTCCTCCTCCTCCTCTTCCACCTCCTCAACCTCCATCCACCACCACCTCCTCCTTCTTCTCATCTACTTTCATCTCTCTTGTTTTTCTCTCTCTCTCACACACACACACACACACACACACACACACACACACACACACACACACACACACACACACACACATTACTCTTCGTCTCAGTGAAGTGATATTTTCGCGTGCAATTCCTCCTTCAGTTTTCCTCCTTCCCTCCCTTTCCTTTCCTCCTTCCCTCCACCAGTGCTAGGCTTCCCTCCTTCTCCTTCTTTTTCTCCTGCCTTTCCCTCGCTCCCTTCCTCCCTCTACCTCTGCCTTTACCTACCTACTCTTCCTCCCTTCCTCCCTCCCGCACCTACCCTGTCATTACCTCCATTGTCCTCTCCGTCACCTTTTGCTACGCTTCTCACTGTGAGTCTAGGTGTCAAATTCTCCTTTTGTTTCTGTTGGTTTCTTTCAGTAATGTCTACGTTTCGCTTTCTGTCTCTCTGTCCCTCTCTTTCTTTCTCTCTAGCTTCCCGTTCATCACTCCCTCACTCCCTCCATCCATCCATCAATCTCTCTCCCTATTCTTCTGCTTTCTTTTCTTTCTGTCCTTGTCCTCGTCTAGAACATATTCTGTGTGTGTGTGTGTGTGTGTGTGTGTGTGTGTGTGTGTGTGTGTGTGTGTGTGTGTGTGTGTGTGTGTGTGTGTGTGTGTGTGTTCTAACCTTTCCTCCAGGGGCTAAACGAGGTTCCAGTCTTTCATTCCACGTAGCAAATATTTTCATCACAATTCCGGTAAAAATAATGGAAGTTAAAATTTGACTTGAGTGAACTTCAGTCGGAACTCAGAGAGGAGGCAGATGTGTGTATGTGTGTGTGGGGGGAGGGGAGGGGGGGGAGAGAGAGAGGTACTGTGTGTGGGGTGGGTGAGTGTGGGGGTGTGTGGACGAGGGGTGGGGAGAGGGACGGAGGGATGTGTGTGTGTGTGTGTGTGTGTGTGTGTGTGTGTGTGTGTGTGTGTGTGTGTGTGTGTGTGTGTGTGTGTGTGTGTGTGTGTGTGTTCGAGGAAGTCTTCAACATTTATGAATTCTCCCCTTGGGCCAGCTAGCACGAGTTTTACTTTTCGCTTGCGGCAGAAAGTTTGCGTGTGTGTGTGTGTGTGTGTGTGTGTGTGTGTGTGTGTGTGTGTGTGTGTGTGTGTGAAAGGAATATATACACAGATAGATAGATAGACAGATAGATAGATAGATAAACAGAGACAAAAAACTGTTGCATTACCGTGTAGCAAACTTCATTAGCCTGCGTGTCCATATATAGCGTTGCGCCCTTATGCCTTACTGCAAATTGAAACCACGAAAAAAGTAGCAAGAAACACTAGCACCAGCCTCCCTTTGCTCGCGCTCATCTGCAGCAAGCGAAGAAAAATAAAACAGTATCCAAGTGTGAGTTGCTTTCCCTACCACAGATGTTACTAGCTTCGAGATAGACGCTTCTCTTTATTAATTGATTTTACTGTATCGAATTGCATATGTACGAGACGCTAGGGATTTACTTTACTACTATTCTTCAGTGCTACACAGTTTGCAGAGAATGGAGGATGAAGCCCGTACAACTAAGCTAATCCCATATCCTCAAATATTTCGAGGTTTACACACTTATATATATGACAAGGCTTTCGTAGAGGTTTTGGGTACTTCCATGGTTATTTTTATGGGCCTCGTGATAGTTCTGACAAGGCCTCTGTAACTTGAACGTGAAAAACCCTCATGAGAACGCGACTACCCTCCATAGAAGCCTTTGGAAAGATATGTTGTTTGAAAATAAGCACTTAATATCAAACCAATATATCAACGCCGTATTTCACCCCATAACGATGCGTGACTGAACAGCAAGAAATCACGGGCACTTCCTCTTAACATCATGGAACAATTGGTTGGCTTACAATTTACGAGCCCTTTGAAAATATACCAATCAAACGGGAGTGCCTTGTCAAACGTGTCAGATGCCTCGCCGCCCCGCTGCATGAGTGTTCTTCAGTCAATATATATTTTGTAAGGTGTAAGTGAGAGTTAGCTGACGCATGTGGTAAATGTTGTACGAGGCGAGGAGAAAACAAGTCAATAAGGATCTGCAGTTATATATTTATCGCCTTCAGTGTCGCGGGGATAAATATGTTTCCCGGTGACAACATCAAAAGCATTTAAGATGACAGGAATTTATGTAGTACTCAATATATACTCCTGGTTCTCTTGTGTATCAGTAACGTATGCATATTGATGTCGGATGAAATAAACAGCTCGCTTGCTAAGATAAACACATGATTGAAGTAAAACCGCATAGCCTTAACGTATCGAAATTTATTTGAAACTAAACGCGAAAGGAAATTATGCTCTTATCTGTGGTAATTACTGTTTTTAATGATGAGTTTCCAATACTGCAAGAGAGATAGATATACAGAGGAGAAATAAAGAGGAAAGAAACACAAGAATACAAAGAGAACGAGACACTGCCTAATAAAAAAAAATTGTACTTATCTGTGGTAATTACTGCCATTAATGATGAGTTTCGAATATTACAAGATAGATAGAGATATATAGATAGGGAGATAAAGAGGAAAGAGACAGAAATACAGAGAGAACGAGACATTACCTTAAAAAAAAGAAAAAAAAGAAAATTGGACTCTTATCAGTGTTAATTACTGTCATTAATGGGGAGTTTCGAGTAATATAAGATGGATAGAGATATATAGATAAAGTGATAAAGAGGAAAGAGACAGAAATACAGAGAGAACAAGACATTGCCTGATAATAAAAAAATAATCGTACTTTTATATCAATATTAATTACTGTCATTAATGCGAGTAATAAAAGATAGATAGAGATAAAGAGAGACAAAGACGAACGGGAGACAGAAATACAGAGAGCACGAAACATTGCCCAATAAAAAAAAACATAGATAGGGAGAGAGAGAAAGAGAGAGGGAGAGAGAGAGAGTAAGCGGTTGGCGGAGGAAAGAGAGGATGTGATGTAGGTATGACGTATTCTAGATGGAGGGGGGAGGTGATGGTGATGTGAAAGGGGGTGAAGGGGGGTGAAGGGGGTGAGGGGGGAGCAAAATACACATGACTCCAGGTGTGTGGCGTATCCTGGGAAACCTCATCACCCTTACCCCCTGTCTCCCCCTACCCTATCGCCCCCTCCCCTCCCCCTACCCCCTGCTGGCACGGACGACACCTCCCCGCCCCGAACCCTGTCATTGGGGCACTGGGGAACCCACTAATGGGACTCGCAGACCCATCTTACTACACCCAGCTGTGGACGCCCCCTGCCGAGACCCATCAGTACCCAATATCCTGCACCCACGGGACACACAGACAGACAGATGCAGAGATAAAAAGACAGGGACGTAAACAAGGGAAAGACAGAGAGACAAGCAAACTAAGAGACAGACGTACAGGTAAACAGACATAGACAGTTAATTGACCCCTCTTTCGACGACCTATTTTGATTCTTTTTAGGAGCAGCGAGAAGCGGGCTTTTTTTTATTATTGTTTAATTTTTTTGTGCCCTTGAGCTGTCTCCTTTGTTGTAAAAAAAAAAGGAATATGGAAACAGAAATAAGTGAGACAGACACAGACGTACAGACAGACAGAAAGATAAATACACAGATACACAGACATACAGAGACAGGTATACGAAGACAAATAGACATGCAGACACAGACATAGAGACAGAAAGACAGACATAAATCCACACGAGTAAAGAAGAAACTCAACATCCATTATTAAAAAGTCATCCATTAATACGCCATCACCAAGTCAAGACCAAGACGCAGAACTTCCACTATAAAAAAAATCTACCCTAGAACAACAATCATGGACCTTCACGTTTACACTTCGGTCCATGTCCCTTCCACACACACACACACACACACACACACAGCCCAAGACCACCACTACACCCTTACACCCTGGCAACATTCCCTTACACTCCTAACACAGTCATTTACACCCAAACCTAAATATAAGGTCATAGAGACGTCAGGGCGAAAAATTACCCCTTTATTAACATTCATCTGCGCTGCCATATTTCTCTCTCTCTCTCTCTCTCTCTCTCTCTCTCTCTCTCTCTCTCTCTCTCTCTCTCTCTCTCTCTCTCTCTCTCTCTCTCTCTCTCTCTCTCTCTCTCTCTCTCTCTCTCTCTCTCTCTCTCTCTCTCTCTCTCTCTCTCTCTCTCTCTCGGCTCCTCCTCCTCCTCATTCTTCCATTATTCTTGCTTCGTTCTCCTCCTCCTCCTTCTTCCTTCTTCCGTTATACTTGTTCCTGCTTTCTCTTCCTCTTCCTCCTCCTCCTCCTCCTCCTTGTACCTTTTATCACTTTATCTATTTTTTCTTCACTCGCCTCATTTTTTTTTTTTTTGCTTTATTCTTTCTCCTCTTCTTTGACTTGCAGCACTTTTCCTTCCTTCTTATTCTTCCCTCCTTCCTTCAATATTTTCATCTCTCCACCTCTTCATCTTCGTCTCCTCACCTTTCTCTGTCATTCTCTTTCTTTTATCTTGCCTCTTCATCTTCCTCCTCATATTTGTTCTTCCACTCTTCATCCTCTCTTCTTCCCTACTAATACATATTCTTCATCCTGTTTTCCTCTTAATTCCTATTCTTTTTATGCTTCTTTGCTCCTGCTCATCCTCTACCTTCACCTTGCCTCATTCTCCTTGTCCTTTCTTATTCTCCAAAACGTCCCATCCTGTCCCATCACCATCCCTCCCACTCTCTCTCTCTCTGACCTCTACCTCCTGCTGCAGTGGTTTGCGTTCTGGTGTCGATGGGTGACCACTCGACCCCACAGCGGAACTCATCGAAGAGGCGTGAGGGGGGAGGTGGAAGGGAAAGGGAAGGACAGGAAAGGATGCAATGGGGGAAGGGGAGGGAAGGGGGATAGGGAAGAGGGAAGGGAAGGAATGGAGCGCAAGAGGAAGGAAGGGAAAGAAGGGAAGAAGAGAGAGAGAAAAGACCACACGGGAGAATTAGGGGAAGGTAAAAGAAGGGAAAGGAGAGGAAGGAACAGATGATGGAAACAGAGAAGGAGGGAGGGGAAGGCAAGGCAAGGGACAGGAAAAGGAAAGGAGGTAGAGAGACTGGAAAGAATAGAGGAATGAAGCGCAAGGAAAAGGAAGAGAGAGAAGAGGGAGACTGGGTGGGAGGAACAAGAAGGAAAGGGAGACGGGAAGGCAAGGGTAAGGGAAGGGACAGAGAGGCAGGGTGGGTCTAGGGTAGGTAGTAGAGCTATCCAACGATGTATTTGTTTCTCTCTCTGACACACCGATGGGGGCTGCCAAATCGTTAATGACGGTGCTGTAATTGAAGGTCGGACGCCTTTGTCTCTCAGTCACTTTTATTAGTTGGAGGGTTGGGCAGGAGGTGGAGGGAGAGGTAGGGAACAGAGGGAGGGTACGGAGATGAATGGACGGGGTGTGGAAGGAAGAGTGAGGGTGGGTGGGTATTTGTGTGTGTGGAGGAGGAGGAAGGGTAGACAGAGGGTGGTATGAGGGTGGTGATGGAGTGTGGGTAAGAGGAGGAAGGTAAGGGAAGGGTAGGGGAAGGGTAGGGGAGGGTATGTGTGCGTGGGTGGGAAGGGTGGAAAGAATGGGAAGATATATCGAAGAAAGGAAGGAAAAAAATGGCCGTATGAGTTAAAGAAAAAAAGAAAATGTCCTTCCTATATAAAATTTACCTATCAGGAAAAAAAAAAAAACATGTTATTTGTGAATCGGGGAGTACATCTACGTTCTATACACTTCAATATAATAATAACAATGGAGTATACACGATCTTTGTATTGTAATAAGTATGAGATAAGTACTTAATTCTAAATATAAGGCTTGGAGTGAATATGTATTGTTTAGCCCCCAAGGAGAGTGAGTTACATAAACACACACACACACACACACACACACACACACACACACACACACACAAAGGCCACGAGTTACATGCAAACCGACACCTGTTCAGTAGGTCTAAAAGTGTAATGATTTTTATTTGTCCCCGTTTCAGGAGCTTCCCAGATGTGTGGTTTCTCTGGCAGTCCGTTGCTCTACTCTTAACACGTCCGTCTGGCGGAGGTTATAACACCAAGTTTTCATGACTTTCGTAATGAGTCCAATTGAGTTCAATGTTAGCGCGCGCTCGCACACACACACACACACACACACACACACACACACACACACACACACACACACACACACACACACACACACACACACACACACACACACATATGATAACGAGGACGAAGAGGCGGAAATATAAAAGAAGCAAGGCCACGAAGAAGAAGAAGAAGAAGACAAGCAAAAAAGGAGAAAAAAAAGACGAAAACGAAGAAGAAAAAGATAAGCAAAAAACAAGGAAGAGGAGAAGACGAAGAACAACAACAAAAACAGCAACAACAAAGCAACCACAAACACAATCACAAGTAACACCACACAGAGACAGACAGACAGACACAGACAGAGGAGGGGCACAGACAAGCAAGCACGCACGCATACAATAGCTCATGGTAGAGAGACGGAGGAGACACAGCTGCGTGCTATGAAGGGCAACGAAGGGGAGGGGAGTGGGGGGGGGGGGGAGTGTTGAGGGTCATGTGTGTGTGTGTGTGTGTGTGTGTGTGTGTGTGTGTGTGTTACTTTGTCTCCGTCTGCGTCCAAGCAATCTGAGAAACAAACAAACAAACAAACAATAAGAAACGAGGAGGGAAGGAGAGTGAAGGGAGAGAGAGAAGGGGCGGAGAAGTAGGTGTGGAGAGAGAGAGAGAGAAAGCAGGTGCGTGGAGGCTTGGCTGGTTGGTCACTGGTGGGTAAAAAAAAAATAAAAAAAAAGAAGAGGCTAAAGTAGGGCTAATCAAATACGGGTTGAGTCTTGTTTTAGCTATACCAGGAAACTAAGGACCATATTCTTCTTAGAGGTTCTTATGTCCTTAGAGCTTGTATTTCCAGCTATCTTTCCTTCCAGCACGTTTCCTAACATGGCGCACACAATATATCGGCTTTTGGATGTAGCTGATGTGCGAGGTGGAAGTGTGAGATTAACGACCTAATGATGATGATGATGATGATGGTGGTGATGGTGGTGGTGGTGATGAGGAAGTGGTGGGGAATTGGGGACACTGCGCCTACCCAACGAATGCTTCCCTATGCCTACCCAACCCCTTCACCCCTGCCGGAAATAGCATGGCAACTAATCCCTCTCATCCCCTTCTCTCTCTCTCTCTCTCTCTCTCTCTCTCTCTCTCTCTCTCTCTCTCTCTCTCTCTCTCTCTCTCTCTCTCTCTCTCTCTCTCTCTCTCTCAGCTTCTCCTAATTCTTACCTTCTCCCTCATTCACTCCCCCCCCCACAAACATTGACTCCTCCTCCTCCTCCTCATCATCATCTCTTTTCTTCCTTCTTCCTTGCATACCCTTCTTTTTTCTTTGCAAACTTCCTTCCCTCCCTTCCACTACCCTTCTTCCTTCTTCACTATTCTTATATTCCGCCCCATCCTACCTCCTAACCTCATGTCATCGCTCTTCCTTATTCTGCCTCCCTTCGCTCCCACAGCCTCGTCGTATCACTATCTATAAAAAAGCTCGTGGGGTAACGAATTGCACCACCAGGAAGTAATATCCAGAATCGAGTTAACACCTGCGAGACCATCCACAGGTGTTCTGGATGAGATGAAAAAACGATTATAATAAAAATGCTATCATGGTTACGCTATTTTGAAACACGGAAAGTAAACTGTTGCACTTGAACATCTAAAGCTTCTTCATAATTAACCTCTTCCTCTTCATTCTCTCCTTCCTTCTTATTTCATCTTCTCTTTTCCTTCTATTCCTCCTTCTAATCCTTTGCCTCCTTACCTCCAACTGTCTTTTTTTTTTTAAGCTCTAAATAATGACAGCTCGACGATCATTCTGCTTTATAGGTACCCAAAAAGAAAAAAACTCTTACTTAAAACCGTCTAATTCTTTGTCTAAACACCACACTGCATTATAATCTCCGGTCCCTTAAAGCTCGACGATCATTAAGTTAAACGCCGAAAAATAAAAGAAAAACCAACATACTTAACTCAAAACTAACACCTATACCATACAAATCGCAAGATCATTCTGCTAAACACCACAAAAGAAAAGAAAAACCTACCATACTTAAAACCAACACCTATACTATACAAATCGCCGTTCCATTCTTTAACTAACCACCAAACTGCACTATTATCCCCGGCCATAAATCACATTCAAATAAAGTCATCACCCCATCCATCCCTGAAGATCACCCACCCCGGGCTTAAGTGTTCCCCAAACACGCCAGACGACCCCGGAAGTCCCAACAAAACACAACAATAACCCGGGCGATCCCTCACAATCTTTATGGTCTTAGCCCTCCCCGCCGCCCGCCCGCCGCCTCCACTTATCGCCAGATCAGGACACGAATCCCAAACAGCGCAGGTGAAGGAGAGACGGACAAGCGGGCAGGTGGGTATGAGGGATCTCGGGCAGGTGAGCAGGCAGGTGACCTAGGTGTGTCCTGTGGGAGTGTGGCTGCCCCTAAGGTGATAATCCCTCGACTATCCCCAGGCCTTGACCTCGCCTCGCCTCTCATGCCAGCAGGGGTCGAACCGAGGGTCAGACACCAACCATGACCAAATTTATCTATACCCCCTCCCCCCCCCCAAGAAAAAAAAAAGCCAGTGTTCCTTGATGTTATTCTTAGAACCACTTGGAATGTCACTAATTTGAGATAAAGAAAATGTCTGACCTCTTTTTTCTTTTCGTTTTTTTTTTTTTACAGCTAGGGAGGCAGTTCAAGGGAATAATAAAAACAATAACAGCAACAAAAAGGCCCCACTAGACACTGCTCCAGCAACAACAACAAAAAAGAAAAACAGAACGAGAGGACAAAAGAGGTAAATTTCGAGTGGAGAAGTGTCGGTGTCTGCGATGTTTTAGCAAGAAGAATTATATAAATGCTACAGAAAAGTCTTGCTGAATTAGTCTGACTTCGATTCCTTTATCCGGTGCGGTCAAAAGTATAAATTTCGAGGTATAAGAAGTGCACCAGTAATCCTCATCTCCTTCCTGTATATAAACTAGCAAGATGAACAAAACCGGAACTTTCCATAAACCTAAGGCCATTCAGAATCCAAATTAGGGTCAAATATCCACCTTGACTTCATTCATTCACCAAGAAAGGCTAATGTGTTCCCTGAGTGCCCGTTTAAAGTCACTCAGAATATTGTATTTGAGAGAGTGACGAGCAAAATGAGGGAGTTGTTTAGTGACGAGAAGGAGCGCGTAAACAAACAAGATTTTCTCTCTAACTGGTGAAGAGTAAACACGACAAGGGATGGACGAGGGGTGGAAGAAGGGTCTGAGGAGTGCTTGACGAGTATGTGTGAAGTACGCGTGAGAGAGGGTGGGAGGGAGGGAGGGAAGATGGTCGGCCGAGGGGGAGGATAGATAGATTTTTGGCGTTTAAACGTATCGAGCTCCCATCACGACCATTTTCCAAGGCTACAGAGAGGATTAGCCGTATTTCCACCCATAATTTTTCAGTCGTGTAAAATTATCACTAGCATTACGAAACAGTCCATGAAAAAATCCCGACAACTTCATACGAGAGGCTTTTAAAACAGGCGAACTAAAGAGCCGATATGTTTAAGAATACGAGCTGATGTGTGTGATTGCTTGTCTAGTCTGCCTGTCTACCTGTCTGACCGTCTGTTTGTCTGTAGTTCTCGGTCTGTTGGTCTTGTGAAGGTGTAATAACGGCAGCTTGATATTGCGCTTGTGTGTGTTTGTTTGTTTAGTGCATGGTCCAGTTGTCTAGTGTCTGCCTGTCTACCTAGCCGACCGTCTGTTTACCTGTATTTCTCGGTCCATTGATCTCGTGAAGGTGTAACAATGGTAGCTTGTTCCTCGGCCGTCTGCCTATTTGCCTCCTAAATCTATACTTTTTCTAATTTAAATCCATTACTGTGTGCGTTTGCTTGTCTAGTGTCTGCCTGTCTACCTATCCGACTTTCTGTTTACCTGTATTTCTCGGTCCATTGATCTCGTGAAGGTGTAATAATGGGAGCTTGTTCCCCGGCCGTCAGGAGGGTAATGAGGGCTAGAGGGCGGCCGTCCACCGTGTGCGCCGCGCCTGTTACCTCGCCCAGAAATAATCGCCGCCCGTCCCGTCCTTTGTGCCGGCGACAGGGCATTAGCCGCGCCCTTTGTTGGGGTCAGAATGCACCTCCACTACACGGGTAATTACTCTCAAGTGACCTGCCCTGGCGGTACTAATTTATCGCTCAGGACCTCGTGTGGTTATTTATCTATTTGTTTCATTACGGTGAAGTAGAGGATTGGAGGGCAGAACAAAGACCCACACACGCACACACATCCATATGCTGCTCCTACTAAGTTAAGAGAGTAAGTAGCAATAAGGAGAATATCAGTTTAGTTCCCGAGGTGCGACAGGTGGAACAGCATCTAAGAAGGTCCGTATATCAGGATTATCCCGATACGACTCCTCTCAAGCGATCCACATTGTTGACTTATCTGTGAATACGTGGCACAGGTGAGGCTGGACCATTTTAACAAGGATCGTATTAAAGTAACTGGACTGACATGATCTTGATACGCGTCTAAACTTCATTATTTACGATTAGGAAAGTGCGATGGTCAAAGCGAACCACGTTGTTGATTTATCTGTGAATACGTGGCACAGGTGAGGCTGGACCATTTTAACACGGATCGTTTTAAAGTAACTGGACTAACATGATCTTGATACGCGTCTAAACTTCATTATATACGATTAGGAAAGTGCGATAATCATATATACATTATCCTAATATACTGTAATTTTCTGCCACTTTACATTACTTTATTTTTCCTCTTACAGTCTTCCGATCACATAGAAACACGGAACAAAGCGACATATATGACCTGGACAGCGCAGTATATAGTTATCATCAACGGAAAAGTCAGAGAATGCTTGCGCACTGAACATCAGGCCGCTCACACACACATCCGTTCACCCAATACTCTAATGACACTAAGTTTAAGACTAATTACCATTCCAATCCATGCATTACCACCTCTAGAGTATTGGGGCGTGAGTGTAAGATACAACAACGGGCAAACAGGCGCCTCGCAGGGAGTATCAGCAGGCCTCACACGCGCCCGCCGCCAATACTCTAATAACACACACAGTTTAGGAGGCATTAACTCCTTTATCATCGTTTCTACACATCCCGCCCCACGCCTCCCTCCCTCATGCCCGACCCTCCCTCCCTCCGTCCCATCCGCCCCTCCCCCCCGCCGCTCCCGCTCCCCAGGGACTCGGAAAGGCACGAGGCAAGCCCTTGAACATACCTGAGGATTAGGGGCCTACACGTGACCTCCAGCCGGCAACAGTGGCCTCATCCGTCCCAAGAGGTCACCTGAGTCGGGGTCAGGTCACTGGAGGGTTGACTCTGACCTGACGGGGATTAGAAAAGGTGCGGACATTATCATCCTGAGTGAGTTATTTAGCTTCATTTAGTGCGTCTATGGCTCTCTCGGCGCCTAAACAAATGAAGGATGACGCCCTATGAGCACCGTTGCCAGATTGTCGTACTCAGAGCATAGTATTTACCTGTTTCTGACGCCTAACTATTGACAAGAAACATCAGAATCTAACTCTTTTAACAATAACAATAAATTAGTTTCGTTATTGGAGCCTAGAAGACTGTTTGGGGGTCGGAAGTCGGGAAATTTAATCGGCTGAGTACGACAATCTGGCAACGTTGCCTATGAGTGGTTCCATGACGCGTAAGTATCAACATTGCCAGATTGTCGTACTCCGCCTCCTATGCTTGCCGATATCCGACCCAAAAGCTGCCTCCTCGACCCCAATAACTGCCTTCATATATATTTATCGTTAAAATGGTTAATAAGTTTTTTTTTTATGGGGGGGGGGGGGGGAGCAGTAGCTACGGCTCAGAAACCGGTAAATACGAGGCTCTGAGTACGATAATCGGGTCTTTTCCGTTTGGCGTACAGCGCTAAAAGTAATTTTAATATAGATTTTTCTATGTATTTTTGTCCGTAGAATCAGAATATCACATTATTTTTTTGGAGAAATTAACAGTTTTTGAGTTATTTGCCTTTAAAGTTATTTTCTTCCTATCTATTACTGAAGGAATTCAAACTTTAAAAGTCGTAATATTCAGTATTATATACAATTTATGGATCTTTTCCGTTTGCAAACCTTCAGAAGTCATGGAAACGCTTTGAAAATCCAATTCAAGGACTTTTTTTTTACTCTTGAAAATATGGGATAATGTTTACGAAAGCGCGTCGCCTCTCCGCGGCGAGGCTGCAGCGGGTGTTGCGAGAAATACCTCCTCGCTGAAATAAGTCACATATACATGAGGGGGTCAGGAGGGCGTAGCCCCCCCTGGTTATTAGGGGGGGTCGAGGGGGGCGCAGCCCCCCCGTTAGTAGGTCGTAAAGTTCGGTTGGAGTAGTTTAAATATGCTCCCCGACCCTAAGCCCTCTGCGAGCTATTTTGAGGCTGCGGCGGCTGCAACTTAAAGGAAAATAACTTAAAAACTGTTCGTTTCTCCATAAAACGGTTGTCATATTCGGATTCTACGGACAAAAATACATAAGAAAATCTATATTAAAATTAATTTTAGCGCTGTACGCCAAACGGAAAAGATCCCGATAATCTAACAACGGTGGTAAGTACTGCAAGGGACATCATACTAATTGTTTGTACTGTGATTTACAACCTTATGGCATCTCTCTTACTTACATGGATGATTAAACTTCAGACTTTATAAATTAATAAATATAAATGCTACCTAAATATCTATCTATATCTATATTTTATCTGTTTTTATGGCAAAGATAAAATGAGCGACTTACCACACGGAGCGGCTCGTCGGATGAGTCTCTTCGCGCAGATAAAGCCCTTTTACACTTCTTATCTGTTAATCTCTCTCTCTCTCTCTCTCTCTCTCTCTCTCTCTCTCTCTCTCTCTCTCTCTCTCTCTCTCTCTCTCTCTCTCTCTCTCTCCTTTTTCCTTGCTCTATCTTTTTTTCGTTTTCTTAATCCATTGTGTTTGATTTTCTGTCTTTAATCCTTTCTTTCATTCTTTTCTCTCTCTCTCTCTCTCTCTCTCTCTCTCTCTCTCTCTCTCTCTCTCTCTCTCTCTCTCTCTCTCTCTCTCTCTCTCTCTCTCTCTCTCGTATACTATCCACGTATCTACGTATATAGGATTGCGTGGATAGATGAATATTTAAACGAAAGAATGGAAGGACAGAAGAAGCGAAGGAAAAGAATGAAGCAGAAAAAAATAAAGATAGAAGGAACGAAGGAGAGTAAAGATGGAGTTTCAGCGAGTGTGTGTGTGCGCCCGGTCGGCCTTGATCCTTATCTCAGGTCACATCTGCCTGGCCGGTGTGCTCCCAGGTCAATACACGACCCGCCTGACCTTGCCCCTCGTCTCCAGGTGGGCTGTGGCTTGGCTCGCTCTTGCCCCGAACTCCCCGGCCGGCCTTTCCTCACTCCCCCTCATCACCCCCCCCCCTCCCAACCGTGCTCCCTTCTTTTTCCTCCCTTTTCTCTCTTTCTTTACTTTATTTCTTCTTTCTGTCTTTCTTCTTTTCTTAATTTCTTTTTTCTTTATCATTTATATTAATCCAGTTTATTTGTTTTTCTTTTTCTATTTTTGTTCATTCTTTCTTCCTCACATCAGTTTTTTCTTTTCTTCTCGTTCTCTTAATCCACTATGTTTGATTTTTCTATGTAATTCTTTCTTTCATTCTCTCTTCCCCATTAATTTTCGTTCTTTTTCATTCCATTATTCTCTCTCTCTCTCTCTCTCTCTCTCTCTCTCTCTCTCTCTCTCTCTCTCTCTCTCTCTCTCTCTCTCTCTCTCTCTCTCTCTCTCTCTCTCTCTTTCTCTCTCTCTACACACACACACACACACACACATGTTATCCCCAAAAGAATGCCACTCTGAGAAATCGTCCCTTAACACTGCCTAAGTATAGTGCAAAGTTGAGAGATTTTTTGTTTTCTCTGTCCAAGCTTAGTGGGCAAACCCTCGCGCTCTCTCCCTCGCCACTCAGTCCAAGATTAGACACGGAGCGCCATCTATACAGCATAAGGTCTGCGCGGCCTGTAATTGCGACTAATACAGCTGGGGTGACCTCGTGAGGGACAGCCCGAACAGCCACCACCACGATCACGGTTGAAGGTAAAATGAAAAAAAAAAAAAAAATGAAAAAAAGGGATAGTCGGTTGAGTTAGGCAAAAATCTTGGAACGGTAGAAACGCTTATAATATCTTAAGGAAATATGAAAGCCTGTGATGTTGTGGAAAAGCTTGTATGTATAAGTTAATAAGTGAACGATCACGGTTGAAGAAAAAAAAAAGGATAGTTGGTTGAGTTAGGCAGAAATCTTGGAATGGTAAAACCTCTCATACCTATATTACAGAACTGTGAAAGCCTGTGGTGTTGTGGAAAAGCTTGTATGTATAAGCTAATGAGAAGTGAACGATCATGGTTGAAGAAAAAAAAAAGGATAGTTGGTTGAGTTAGGCAGAAATCTTGGAATGGTAAAACCTCTCATACCTATATTACAGAACTATGAAGGCCTGTGGTGTTGTGGAAAAGCATGGTTGTATAAGTTAATGAGAAGTGAGAAAGGGATAGCTGGTTGAGTTAGGTAGAAATCTTGGAATGGTAAAACCTCTCATACCTATAATACAGAACTATGATAGCCTGTGGTGTTGTGGAAAAGCATGGTTGTATAAGTTAATGAGAAGTGAAAAAGGGATAGTTGGTTGAGTTAGGCAGAAATCTTGGAATGGTAAAACCTCTCATACCTATATAGCAGAACTGTGAAAGCCTGTGGTGTTGTGGAAAAGCTTGCATGTATAAGTTAATGAGAACTGAAAAAGGGATAGTTGGTTGAGTTAGGCAGAAATCTTGGAATGGTAAAACCTCTCATACCTATATTACAGAACTATGAAGGCCTGTGGTGTTGTGGAAAAGCTTGCATGTATAAGTTAATGAGAATTGAAAAAGGGATAGTTGGCTGAGTTAGGCAGAAATCTTGGAATGGTAAAACCTCTCATACCTATATTACAGAACTATGAAGGCCTGTGGTGTTGTGGAAAAGCATGGTTGTATAAGTTAATGAGAAGTGAACTCCATTGCCAGCAACAATATACAACAGAAAGATATACAACGGCGCAATCTATAGACACCCTGAACTAGAGCGATGTCGGAATCAGTATTGGATAAAATCTTTTGCTTCTCATCCTTTATCTTTTTCTTCATTTATTATTCTTTCCCGACTCCCTATGTACTTGCTCCGTGATCCATTTACTCAATCTAAATCAGAAACAAATAGTAAACAGCATAAACGTTAGAGCGAATAGATAACGTTCTTTTGCTGTTCTATCGTGCACGTGTTTATCTTTATAAGTCCACTGATCCCTCGTGTGTACAAATCTTACCCACCACCACCACCACCACCCTCCTCCTACCCCCAGCCGGCCATCCTCACCCTCATCCCTACACCCCCTGCCGCGGCGCTGCAGGAGGCGAGGCGACGTGTGGGGGCTGCGCAGGATGAAGGATAACGAGGGATTGAAGGTAGGACACGATTATTTTTTTTTCAGTTAAGGGAGACTGACTAAATACAGGATAAAAAAAAAATAATAATATAGAAGCTCATAATACGCTGCTCTATACATTCAACTAAAAGATATTGCTGTCGTGAGTGAAAATAAAGGACAGTATGATGTGTATTTTCTTATACTAAGATCGTACACGTATGCTAAACAAATATCTGGAAACGAAATAGATAAGAAAAAGATGAAGTAGTGAAAATAATGGGAAAAAGAAAGACCGTACTGACAGGCTTGCAACGAATATTATTAATGCAATTTCTTATACATGGATATTCTAAAACTATGTAAAGAAAATGAGTTGCTGTGTGAAAGTCATTTACAGTTTTGAATATTAAACTTATAAGATAATAATAATTTCTACAAAGCAAGTGGGTTAAGATTTATATAAGGATGGCATTCAGTACACACACACACACACACACACACACACACACACACACACACACACACACACTCAGAGGTCAGGGGCTGAGTGGGTGTGACTCTTGTGCTGGGAAGTTAATTTAATCTGCACGGCATTCAGCGGCCTTATGACCTCCTCCTCCTCCTCCTCCTCCTCCTCCTCCTCCTCTTCCTCCTTTTTTTTTCTGCCACCTCGCTTCTTTTTTTTGTTCCTCTTCGTCTCTTCGTCTTCGTGTGTGTGTGTGTGTGTGTGTGTGTGTGTGTGTGTGTGTGTGTGTGTGTGTGTGTGTGTGTGTGTGTGTGTGTGTGTGTTTAGCCATTCTATCGACTAGGTGGCACACAAAAGCTCAAGTGGCTACAAAGTGCTTGCGACTGACAACAACGTGACAGACTAATCAGGGGCTCTCTGCGAACCACTGACATGAGCCGTAAGAACAGAAGTCGGGATTGTCAGACGCCTCCACCCCTCACATCACCAGTTTCCAAAGGCCGAAAAGAAGATTAATCGGGTTCTAATGAGTGTTTTTTTTAGGTTCATTGCACAGAAGAAGGGCCAGACTACCGGAAGGGTCATACAACTATCCCTGGAAACGCCTAACACTCCTATACGAAACCCTTGTCAAATATGTGTACTTGGGCGAGTCTTTCGAAGGACAAGACCTCCAACCCGGTGTACGGTGGCCACGTGACGCTGATGAATAAGGAATCCTCTCCACGCGCGCAAAGAAAGGTCATGAAAGGAAGATAAGGAATGGAGTTACTGAAAGCCACTCCACGCTTCTTCTACTCCCACCAATGATACTTTTTTCATTATTTTTTTAACCCTCATTTGCATCAGAAAGTCAGACAGATGTATAAAAAAAAATCAATAGTACTTAAACGTTGCCCAAGAGAAATAAAAGGGCTTGTTTGAGGATTTATAAAAGGGAATGTAAGGATATTAAGTTACAGAATATTTATACATCTCCTCCCAATATACTTCCTAATACTCATCCCTCGCACCCTATCTTCAGTTTTTGCATAAGTAAGGAGGACTTTTTCTTCGGCTTTCACCTATGAGCTCTTAATTATTCTATCCTCCTTATTTCCCCATTCTCCCTCTCCTCTCTCTCCTATACCTTCCTTCCCTTCGTGACTCAGTGCCCAAAGTCAATCCACTCATCCCTCACACTACCTCGAAGACCCACCAGAGAGGGAGAGGGAGAGCTGGGCATGAATGAATCATACCAACCCGTTTAATATTCCCTCTGTACCGTCTCTCTCCGCCCCGCTTATCGCCCTGCCCTCCCTCTCCTTCCTGGCTCCCTTTGTGTCCTCCCGCTGGCCCCTCCCGCCCTTTGTCGCCCATTCAGAGGCCTTGTGTTTCCCGGTGCTAATGAAGGAGGCGGCGGCGGCGCGGGTGTGTTCAGGACCTGCAGAGGAGCCGCCGAGATGCTTTGTGGTGTAAATGAGACGATGGTAGAGGTGAAGGGGAAGGTATAGGGAAGGAAAGGAATGGGGAGGAAGAATGAGGGAGGGAGGGAAGGGAAGGAAAGGGGGGGAGGAATGGGGGAATGGAAGGAAAGGAAGGAAGGGAGGGAATGTAAGGGGGAAAGGGAGGAGAGAAGAGAAAAAAGGGAAGGTTATGAAAGGGGTAAATCCTAAACATTACCTACCTGTATTTACCTGCTTTTGTTTCTTAAAGACCTAATTAACTGCCAACAAATCCATCAATGAAGGTATATATGTCGGTTGCTATTTACATGTCTTTACTCCTTACTGGACATCATAATTAGGCTGTATTTCACGTTATAATTCCCTCTCTGTCTACCTATCAGTATTGTGTATCTAAATCTACATCAGTAATGACCTATAATATTTTGTATCTATATCTACATCAGTTACAAATGAGTCTTTTCTCCTCGTAGAAAGAAAACCTGTGAGCCAAACCTTATTAATATTGTTTAGTTATCTAACTTTTATTTTATCCCTTTTGTTCCTTAATTCTTGTCTGTGTTTTTGGGCCGATTTCACAGTCTCTTTGTAATCTTTGTAATGAACCAAATTATGCGGCCTTCTACACTCCACAATGGTTAGGTTTCCAATGCAACACCAGATACACAAGAGATTTCCTCACAATTCGGAACACAAAACACTACACCAGGGATTTTCGAAGTCTTTAGTTTTGGTTTGAAGGCTTACTAACCCGTCATGGCGAACTGTGAAAGTGGCCCTTGGACGTGTCGGGGTTGTTTTGAGACATAGTATTAACACTCTTCCGGGTCACCCTGTTTTACTGCGCTTGACGATAATAACGGCAATGCTGCACCAACCGCTTCAATTTATTCTTCCCGTCTCTCTATAATGCGTGATTAATACCCTTTAAAAGACTTCTATCCTCGCTGTTATACCAAATTATGCTACACTTAACACTGCAACCTCCTCGCTCTTTTCGTTTCATAATGCGCACTTAACATCCTTTCCAAATCTTTCCTCCTTACTGAAAAAACGCATATAAGAGAGATGGATTTTTCGTGATAACTTCCTCTTCTCTCTCTCTCTCTCTCTCTCTCTCTCTCTCTCTCTCTCTCTCTCTCTCTCTCTCTCTCTCTCTCTCTCTCTCTCTCTCTCTCTCTCTCTCTCTCTCTCTCTCTCTCTCTCTCTCAGTGGTGTGAATTTAATAGCTATGATAGGGACCGTAGTTGTATTCTCTCTCTCTCTCTCTCTCTCTCTCTCTCTCTCTCTCTCTCTCTCTCTCTCTCTCTCTCTCTCTCTCTCTCTCTCTCAGTGGTGTGAATTTAATAGCTGTGATAGGGACCCCAGCTGTATTATCTCCCCCTTGAACCACTGATTACGTATATATTATTAAGTTAAGTTCATTTCCTTATTATGTTACAAGTGTCCTTTTTTCAACTGTTATGACACCAGTTTTCTTGACTCCTTCCTTCCTTTTTTTTTTCTTTCTCTTGAGGTGAAGGTGGCTGGCCGTTCATCAGTTACCACGTTCAGCAATCCTAGACATCTTCGTACACACACACACGTTTTTTTTGTTCTGTGATGAAACGAAAACTTCTACGCTTCTGTTTATTTTTTTTTTATTCGCATTTTCTTACCCGCATTCTCCTGTTTTTCTTCCTTCTGTTTGAACATGAATTCTCTTTGGTAGCTCTCGTTTTATTTTTTCTCTCTCCTTTCCTTTTCTCTTACTATATTCACTCAATACATTCTAACATGAGTAGCGGGCTTTTTTTTCTTCACATTTGTTACCTTTTTTATGCCCTTGAACTGACTGCTCTGCTGTTAAAAAAATAAAGAAAAAAAGAAAAAAAACATGGCTACCTTCCTTCTTTTCTTCCTTTCCTTTCTTCCTCGTTATCGCAACAACCTCCCGTCCCTCCTTCCGCCTCTCTCACTTTATTTTTTTCTCTAACACTTCTTTTTCTATAACCACCTTCACTCAATATATTCTAACATAGCTACCTTCCTTCTTTCCTTCCTTTCTTCCTCGTTATCGCAAGAAACCTCCATCTCCCCCTTTCTCCCTCCGCCCCTCTCGTTTTATTTTCTCCCACACTTCTTATTCCTTCACCAATTTCACTCAGTATTCTCTCGTTTTATTTTCTCACACACTTCTTATTCCATCACCACCTTCACTCAATATTCTAACATGGCTCCCTTCTTTCTTTCCTTCCTTTCCTTTCTTCCTCGTTATCGCAACAAGCCCCCTCATCCCTTCCTCCCTCCCTCCGTCCCTCGCGTGTGTCAGCGCTTCAACCGGCTACATGCAAATGATTTATTACAGCAGGGGAGAGGCAGCCAGCCGATACACACTATACGAGAATACACGACTAGCCCGCTATACATATGCTCGTACACAGCCCATCACCACCACTCTTTTGGACGCGTATATACATGGAGCCATTGTGAGTGTTTGTGTGGGGGGGGAGGGGGAAGGGCAGGGAAATGTGTGTTTGGGAGAGGGGAGGGGGGTATGTGTGTGTGAGGGGGGAGTTGTGTGTATGTGGGGGGGGGGGGATATGAGAGAGAGAGAGAGAGAGAGAGAGAGAGAGAGAGAGAGAGAGAGAGAGAGAGAGAGAGAGAGAGAGAGAGAGAGTGTGTGTGTGTGTGTGTGTGTGTGTGTGTGTGTGTGTGTGTGTGTTTACATATCTAATTGTGTCTAGGTACCGGTATATGTTTTCAGGATCAGAACTATTTTTTTGCAAGCATTTTTATTATTCTCATTGAAAAGATACACAATCCAATGAATATCTGTATTTTTTTATCTAATTATCACCATTTTGTGTAATTTCATCCCAACTGAGTGTATTAATCAAGACGGATATTTCATCTTTGTGACAGCGTACTTATTGTTGCGTCATTAACTGTAAACAATGACTATCAACTGCATGCACCGGTCTATTTATTTACTTATTTATTCATTTATTTCTCACATTTCTTTTTGCATGAAGGAATGTCTCATCACAAAGTACGAAACCCTCTCAGCAGCCACAACCAGCCTCATTAAGACTGCCTTGGTATTTGCACTAATTCCAATTGGGTTGTTTATCTGCTTTTATGGTGAAAACTCTGTAAACAAACACGGGTTCCAGACATTTTCAATTCCCGCACATTTGAGGTTTTCATTGGCGAGCCTGATGGCCAGATTCTTGGATCAGGCCACTAACCCAATGATTAGCGATTCTTCCTCCACGGTAAATCTTAATAACCTCGCCACTACAAATATCGCCATAATGATTCCGAGTCCGGTCTGGTTAGTCAGGTATTGACGATTCGCAGTCCGTGGATCTTTTGTTAGGTCAGATATCGATGACCTTACTCAAGAATACCAAATCCAGTATTGCACTCAGCTCAAAAGAATGAGAAAAAAACAAGCTTTATTCTTTTTCGTCAGCGAGAAATGCACTTTTAGGCTCCGTTACAACAACAACAACAACAACAACAATAACAACAATAATGACCACAACAAAGCAAACTACTACTATTACTACTACTACTACTGCTATTACTACTACTACAATAATAATACAAATGCTAGCTACTGCTGTTAACACTCACACCTTACAAGTATATATAATTAACCTGCCCTCGTCTCCATCACCAACCCCCACCCCTCTCCCTTCCCCCTTCTGCCCGCCCCGGCGACCCTAGTCTGGGCATCACAGGAGGAAAAGGAAGTTCCCAGCATCCGGGGTTAGGAGACAGGCTGAAGTAGGTGAGAGGAGGAGGAGGAGGAGGAGGGAGGGGAGAGAGAAGAAGGAGGAGGGAGGGGAAAGAGAAGGAGGAGGAGGGAGGGGAGAGAGAAGGAGGAGGAGGAGGGGGGAGAAGGGCAAAGAGCGTGCGAAGGTGACAAAATGTACCCAGATCAAAATGTGACCTCACTGCCATTATGATGAAAGTGATGGGTGGTGATGGTGGTGAAGGGGGAGGTGGTGGTGGTGGTGGTGATGATAATACTGAGATACTTATTAATTTGTCTTTCTTTATTGCTTATTTATGTCCCTAATTTACTTATCATTTGAGAGAGAGAGAGAGAGAGAGAGAGAGGTAAGCGGCAGGTAATTCGTGTCATTGTGAAGGTGTGAGAAGAGAAGGCGGAAGATGATATCTGCATAATTGACGACGTTCCCGTGCTGTGATTTCTCTCCTTCCTGTCTGTCTGTCTGTCTGCCTGTCTATCTGTATATCTTTATGTCTGTCTGCCTATCTGTCCGTCTGTCTGTTTGTGTGTCTGTCTCTCTGCCTGTATGTATCTATCTATCTATATATCTCTCCCTCTCTCCGACACACACACACACACACACACACACACACACACACACACACACACACAGCATGGCACCCAAGTCTATTGCCAGTTGGGTGCCGCTGCCACGCATTGATTCCCAATAAGCGTGACCCACACTTGTCCGACTCAGCCTGACTCACGCTACACACACACACACACACACACACACACACACATACGGTCTCCCCCCCCCCCTCCCCCCAAACACTGCAGCCTTTGCCTTTCAGTATCTAATTCACACCATTTTTGCCGCAGTCCTCTTGTTTACACTTCGTCTCGGGGGCTACAATACCTCTTGGGCCCTGTCCCCGTGGCCTGTGCACCTGTCGCTTTGTTGACACCCTCTTGACTTCCAGCGGTTCCCTTCCCGGCACAATACCAGCTGTTTGCCTCCGCCTCACCACTCACGCCGCGCCTGTGCTGTCAACCCCTTATTTACACTTCTTAGTCAGGCCAGGTCGTCTCATCAATCACCTCGCCCGCCAGTCATGTCCCTTACCCCGGCCCCGCCCCCTCGACTCCTGCCTTCCGCTCCTCACCGCCTTGTTTATAGTTTACACCTGACATGTTATTTTTTGGAGGTGTGCGTCATCGTGTTTATGGTCTTGACACTTTGGCACCCCGACACATAACTTAGAAACGGCGGCTTTCAGTGACTTGTTTATACTTGAGCTCCACAAATAGTGCACTTATCCGCCTCTCAATGCCTTGTTTATATCCACCGAATTCCGTTTTTTTTTTAATCTTTTTAGGCATGTTGTCTTTGGTTAGCATTTTTGGAGTATTCTTCGTCTGTTCTTTCGTTAGGTTTAACAGTTTTATTTTGTTATCAGTTCTGAGGCACTTAATCATTCTTGGGCTCTTATTTAATTGGTTCATAAGTTTAATTTGGGATCCTTTTCGTCAGTTTTGAGATTTGGTGTCTTGTCAAATCTACCTTCCCATTTTTGCTTGGCCTTGCTGCTTTCCGTTTTCTTTCCATGACCTGTGTTTTGTTCTTACGTCAGATCTTAGGGAATCCGAGCAGACGAGTTTAATATATCCTGGTGCAGGTAATAGAGACCACGTAGTGCTATTTTTTCGAGTAATGTTTATCGCCTCAAATGCAACCTTGCTTTGTGCCTGTTTTCTGCTGTCAATAAGATTTTTTTCTTCTCTCCTGTTATATTTGCGATGTTTGTCACTCATGCTCAGTTCTTCATGCAGGCCACTTATTCATCTTCCTCCAGGCAAATGTTTTCCTCCCTCTTCACTCTTCCTCCTCCTCCTCCTCCTCCTCCTCCTCCTCCTCACTCGTCTCCAGAGGAAGTTAACACAAAACGTATCGGAATAAGACGTACACGCAAGTCTCACCATCTTACCCTCGGCTATTGACCTCCTCCCCTCAAGGCCGAAATCCCTAGCGCCACACACTCGCTCTCCACCCTTGCCGCGCCACGAGGGTTAGCACTGCCTTGGCCCAGCGAGCGCTACAGGTCATTAAGTAGGTGGAAGCGGGGGAATATGACGGCGGGCGGGTTTACTAGAGTGTGGAATAGAGTGAAATAGAGTAGTGGCATGCGATTATACACTACTGGCATGGCATATCACACCCAAACCATAACACAAGCCTGGCAGTGAAGAATAGTGGCATGGCGTTACATACTAGAGGAATTAATACACCAGGGGCATGCCATAATATCAAAACTAGAGAATAAGACGAGTGACATGGCATATGAAGCCCCAAATATAACAATGGCATAGTAGTGAAGGGCAAACAGTAGCATGGCATTATATATAAGAGAAATTGACAGTTTAGAGGCAAAAACTAGAGAATATCACTACTGGCATGGCATATCACACACTAGCCATTACAGAGGCATAGAAGGGGAGTGAGACTATTAGCATGACGTTACATAATAGAGGAATTGAGAGTTTAGTGACCTGGCATAACACTGAAGGCATTGTAGGACTAGTGGCATGGCATAGCGCGCTAAAGGCATGATGTATCCCATTAGTCATAACACTTCGTTGCATACAGGTATACGACGTGAATTTAAGCTCAAGGTCATTCACAACACGCTACCTCACCTTACCTACAACGCATCAGCTGATTAGATATACAGGACAGGTGTTGGTAATGAAGGAGTGGCAACTTGTATAATGGAATAACACAGTGCAACATACCACAATACAACACTTGACAGGATAAGACAAGATAGAACAGCATGACACACACACACACACACACACACCACACCACACACACACAGAGCTAAACACATGCTGAGACGTCACACACACAAAAAAAAAAGAAAAAAACGTACCATGAAGTCAGCAACACCTGGAACATCCCTAAAAATAGTAACACACGCAGGTGAATCACGATACCACAGGAACAGAAGCTTGTCACGACGCAACAAAAAGGAAAATAAAGGACAAAGAATAACATGGGAACACAACTGATGCAAAACACTGAGAAACACAATATCACCAAATATGCGAAACTTATGTAGAAAAAAATAAGAAAAAGAAAGTAGAAAGAAAAAGACGTGACCGTGGATTTTTTTGTAGACTAGGAAGGACTGCGTTATTTTACTGCCTACACCTCTCACACGAAACGGCTCGGTGTGTGTGTGTGTGTGTGTGTGTGTGTGTGTGTGTGTGTGTGTGTGTGTGTGTGTGTGTGTGTGTGTGAATGACCTCACTTTGTTGTATAGAAAGTCTCATTAGTAAGGATGCATATATGAATTTTCTGAGTCAAGACCTATAGTAGCTGTTTGGAGTTTTGTTTGGTTAGGTTAGATTAGGTTAAGTTTAGGGTATCTTTAAACACATGATTGCCAGCACCCTATGGTATAAATCAACAACTTGTCTGAAAAAAATGAAAATTCCCAAAATTCCCGGGCCCTGAAAATTCTCGAAAACTTTCCTTTTTATATTTTTCCGGAAGCTTTCCCACGCTTTGCAACCCTGTGTGTGTGTGTTTGCGTGTGTGTGTGTGTGTGTGTGTGTGTGTGTGTGTGTGTGTGTGTGTGTGTGTGGCTGAGTGCTTCAAAACGGTATAAAATAAAATAAGGCTACAAATGAACGGCCTCACGGGTTCCTTATCTCTGTACCAATTTGCTATATAAAATACGTTTCCAGCGCTCAGTTAGCAACAAATCCACCACGATAACTGGCTTTAAAAACTCAAATAAACAAGAATACTGAGATGCGAATGATGAGGCGCAAGTGTTACGTGAAGGAGGGTGGGAGGGAGGCATGAGAGGGAGGGAGGAATAAGAGGGGGAAGTAGGAAAGAAGGGTGGAGCGGTGGGCTGGGAAGGGAAGGGCAGGGGAGGGAGGAGACAGGATATCCTGCAAACGAGTGAAAATGTGGGAAAGCAGAGTACAGAGGAAGGGAGCGAGGGGGAGGAAGGGACCAGGAAACGGGAGTGTAGATCTGAGAATGGGCGAAAAGAATCAATAAATAAACATTACCACCAAATAAGAGGTAAGTCAAGTACGGGAGACACTAAACTGATGAAGAGAACTTATTGGCGGAGGAAGGAAGTAGGGTACGCGTGGAGATAGAATAGAATAAGGCCACGGACCGTGTTTTTTTTTTGCTGTTCGTGTTTTCGCTCTCAAACAACGTATTTATCAATGTTTATTTCATCCCTAATAGTACCACTTGCGAATCTTTGCAATACACACACGCACGGCTAAAGTAATATTATAAAAAAAAAACGGCATCTATATTTGACAAGTTGATAATATTTTTTAGCATTTTAGGGGCAGCATGTAACGAGTTTTTTTTTTTTATCAATGCGTGTGTGTGTGTGTGTGTGTGTGTGTGTGTGTGTGTGTGTGTGTGTGTGTGTGTGTGTAATTATAGTTCTTGACATGCTTCTTTATTTTTGTTATTTTCCGATGAAAGAAAGAAGCAGACGAGAAAGAAAGAGAAAATCCTCGCTATTTGCAACCCACAATAAAAAAAGAAGAATGAGGAAGAAAGGCCTTGAAAGACAACCACACCCCCCTTTTTTTTTTTTTTGGTTCCTGAGTTGTCTTGAAACCTACCGAAAAAAATAAATAAAACACAAACAAGAAAAAAATAAAAAAAGAACAAGAAGCAAAAAAATAAAATAAAACCGATGGGAATGCTTTCGCCGACCTGAACGATTGATTACCTGAGCGAAACTCCAAAGCACAGGTGTGGGACGGAGGGGGAGGAGGAGGAGGGGGAGGAGGAGGGGGGGGGTGGAATAAGTAAAGGTGAACGCGGATATTAAAAATGTGGGTGTTTCTCTGCTCTAATTATCGACTGCTGATGACGTGAGACCTGTAATCAGCGCTAACGAGGGAGATAACGAGACGGATAGCATTGGAGGCTTGTATAAATCATCTCCTACCTGGCCGTAATGAGAGGGGCGCCAGGTGAGGGGCCGGAGTGACGAGTGTGTGTCGGGGAAATACTGCCGTGAAGGGGGGGTGAGGGGGAGGGTTCTTTTAGGGGTCATGCCCACTCCCCCCTTCCCCTTCCCTTTCCTGCTTACCCTATTTTACTACCTCTTTACTTCCCCCCTTTCTTCCTCCTCTTCCTTCTCATCCTTACCATCAAGTCTGCTGTTGTTTCTTCTTCCTTTGTGTTCTTTTGTGTGTTCCTTAATATGTTCGATCTTTTCCTTTACTGCCACTCCTATACTCCTTCCCCTTTCCCTTCCTTCCTCCCCTTAGATTTCAACCCTTCCCTCTTCCTTGCTCCCCCTCCCCTTCAATCACTCCAACCTTGCCTCCACCGCCCTTTTCAAGTCATCCCTCTTCTTTGTCCTCTATCCCCTTTCTCTTTTTTTTCTCTCATTTTCCTTCTTTTGAGTCCTATTTCTCAATGGTTTCTTCCTCCTTTTCCTTCTTTAATAACCCTTCTCTCCTTTGCCTTCTAACCTCCTTCCCACTCTCCTATTTTGATCCATACTTCGTCCACCTTCTCTTCTTGCTCTCCCCCTACCCCTTTTTTCTTCCGTGTCCCCTATCCCTCCCCCCTCCTCAATACCCCCTCCCTCTTCCTGGATAATTTAATGAGGTAGAATGTTGTTCCTGCAGGTTTTTGTTAACACTTGGCTGGGGTCAGGTCAGGTCAGGTCAAATTTTCGTGTCGTTATTACAAAACAATAAATCGTCAACTTTCCTTGCCCTGCACCCACACACCCCTTCGTTCACCCCCGTCTCTGCACCCCTTTTAGTACCCCCTTTAATATCTTCGTCCTCTTCCTCTAACATGCTACTTGCTGTCACGGTCTCGGTAGGGCGGTGTGGATGTAATAACTCGGCTTCTCATTAAAAAGCCGTAACATGTATTTTTCCTTTGCTCTCCTATTCACGCGTGTCTCCTGCACCTCCTTCAGGACCTCCCTAATGCTCACGTTCTCTTCCTTGACAAGCCGAGCCGGATTTACCGTGACGAGGTAGTGGTGTATAAATGTAAGGGTGATGGGAGGGGGATTGTTATTATGTATCCGTAAGAGGAACATGACAGTAACCCCGTTTGCCCTCTCCCTCACCTTCCTTTCCTCGGCATCTTTGTTCTACCTCACTGATGATAACGTTCGCAAATAATGAAGTGATCTGAAACATGTAAAATCCGTAAGAGGAAGTATACATG
The DNA here is from genome assembly GCF_024679095.1 of Eriocheir sinensis. Lineage (NCBI taxonomy): Eukaryota > Metazoa > Arthropoda > Malacostraca > Decapoda > Varunidae > Eriocheir > Eriocheir sinensis. Next base: position 19,837,540 of record NC_066522.1, read on the forward strand.
TAGCCCCTTTTTCCCTCTCACTCACCTTTCTTTTCTCTGTTTATGTGATGTGTTCTACCTTTATGATTACGCTCATGAATATCGAAGTAATTTAAAATCTCTCTAAAATAACACACACACACAATTGCGAAAGAGCTAGACTATTATAGATTAACCGTTTCTTCGTAGTTCTCATATTCTTTTTCCATTATCCTCTTTTGCATGTCTTCTCTCCCTCTTGGTTATAGCTTCCTCTCAAACTCTTTCAGTACTACCTCACTAAATATTAAGTTCCCTTCTTCAGCAAGTCGTACCATCTCTCGTGATTGGATAGCGGTGTGACTGTAACGTTGATGGTCAGTATAAAATCGTAATCCAAATAATTATATATCCTTTGCTCTTTTCTACATGCATGCACCTTCTCCTCTCTACCTCCTCCCTCACTACCTACCTACTTACCTACCTACCCTCTCTACCTCACAGAGAATTATGTTTGGCCCAATAAACTGCTTCTTTTCTACTATGGCTTGGTAAAGATGTGACCGGTACGATGTGAGTCATTTATAAATCTTAATAAATGTATGTAAGCCCTTCCCTCCTTGTTATCACACTCATTCTCTTCTGTATTGAATCTAGTGGCCCTTGTAACCTGTTTTGCTAACTCTCTATTCCGGTGTGATAGAAGTGTGAATGTTATTCTGAAATACCTTATCATCTTATTCTTTAATGCATATTCTTCCCCTCGCTCTCACGAACCCTTCTCTTTGTGTTTCCTTTGGCACCCTAATAAGAATCACGTTACCCCATCGTGCCGCCCTATTCCTCCTCGTGTGGTGTTCCCGCGGCGTAAATATTAGTGGGTAACGCATTTATGTATTGTTGGCTGCAATGTCTGACTCAACCACGATCTCACATGAACTTTAATCACCACCTAAGCAACTCTTCGTCGGGTATTACAGGGCGCGTATCGTTTTATTGGTCTAATCCACGCCACTGAAGGGACGGTATCACACTGCAAGGTTCCCAGGTACAAGATTCACGTCAATGTTAATCGTGCAAATAAACGTGTCGCCATGATTCGCCTCTCTAGTTAAACCGCAAAACCCGCTGTCATTACTACAGTCATAACGCCTTGCAGGGCAGCGGAGGGAAGGGGGGGAGAGGGGGGGCTCAATAAAATGTTCTGCCGCTATGCGAGACGAAATGTTTCTCTGAGCGGTGTTGTTAATAAGGTAATAAAAGCTTCACCTTGGAGAAAATGTGATGTAATGACTCGGGTGTTAAAAGTTCTTTACAGCGCCATCATTTAGCGCTGTTCTCTCTCCTCTGATACATGAAATACATCCAGGCAGTCTCACCAGCATGAAATAGACGACGTGTTTGGGATTTTTTGCTTTATCGGAGTTTATAAGCAAAGCAAAACAACTGACCTTTTTTTGTTACGAATATAAACGAATAAAAAAAAAGGATTCCGATTGCTTTTTGTTTTAAGTTTATAAACGTACTAAAACACCTGACTGCTTCTTGTTATGATTATAATCAAGAGAAAATAAAATGATTCTGGTTGCGAGGTGGTCTTTTACGGTACAGAAGACAGGATAAGGACAGAAGACGAAACAAAACGAAACAAAACGAAACAAGTATATCGCTAACACGCTGCATGTTCCCTTTAACTCCAACAGGAAAAAAGTGAAAAAATTGTTCAAGTTAATTATAATCAATTTAACCCAAACATGAAAATATGGTGGAATAAATGTTAATCAAGATCGATTATATATGTGGGCGTTTCAGATGTACCAACACGCAAACACGAAGACGCTTAATTCTCTTATACATACTTAATATTATAAAAAAAACACTCTTCTACGTTTCCAATTACGAAGTATTTGCTATTTATTATTATTATTATTGTTATTATTATTTCTTGTATATCAGAAACGTGAGTAAAACCAGACTCGCTTGCATGTCGTGTTCTTAAAAGCCACTACTGGAAACGCAAAGGGCGGGAGAGGTGCACACACACACACACACACACACACACACCGGCCACCCACCGAGGTAGAAAAAAAGCAGGAGGGAAAATACACACACACACACACACACACACACACACGAGGGCGGCCCGTTAATAACACAATACGAGGCCAATATCCCGCCGTCAGCCAGCAATACAGGGCAACAAAATACTGCCGCCCGCCGCCGCCGCCTCCAGGGGTACCGGAGCTTCTGTCGGCAGTAACTGTCACGATATATCAGGCCGATTGAGCGGACCCTCCACGGCGACCTGCTGCGGGGCGCGGGGCGGACGCAGAGTGGTTGAGGAAGTGGAGTGGCGTGGCTGGTTAGGGGTCTGCTTGGGTTGGGGTATCCAGGAAGGTCGCTATTTACTTTCTATGTTATCAATTTGCCTGGTGGTTCTTGGTTGCTTGGTTGAGTGGGTTATGTATTGGTTGAGAAAGGTTTTGCTTGGGTGGGGTATTCAGGAAGGTCGCTATTTCTGGAAGTAAGTAATGGTTGCTTGATTTTTGGATGGGATGCTAAGCTGTTTGGGTGGTTCCTTTAAGCAAACTGTCTGATGGCTTGATCTGTTTGGATGTATACTAGCAAGATGGCTGCTAAAGTAGTTAATATACCGCTAAGTACCTTCTTTCTTTATGTTGCGGGCTCTGTTGTGTGTGCTGAAGGCTTTTTGTGCGAGGCTTAGTTTTGCCCTTGAGCTGTACCTAACCTCAGAAGTAAAAAAAAAAAAAAAAAAAAAACAACAGTCTGGTCGGATGTTTAAGAGCCAAATGCGTTAACAAACTCATATTGCTTTCCCAGAATACACAAAAAATAATTTATGTAGTTAGTTTGCCTGATACTAGCTAGGTCATTGCTTAAGCGACTAACATACTGACTGCTTAGGTGTTGAAGGGTCATATTCCTAAACATTTCGGTGCCCAAGAACACATATTTCACAAGGCAATGATAAGCGTTTTGGGTATTTCCAGGGGTAGTTTTATGACCTAAAGGGACAAAAAAGAGGAGAAGGAAAGCGGCAAGAAGAGAAGAAGAGAGAGGGAAATGGAGGGAGGAGAGGAAGGGGAGGAGAATAAAAAGAGGGAGATAGAAGGGAAAAGGAGAGAGGGAGGAAAGGGGCGAGAAAGGAGAAAGGGAAAGGCGAGAGAGGAATGAAAAGAGGAGAGGAGGGAAAGGAAGGGGGAGGGAAGGGAAGAGAAAGAGGAAGGAGAGAAAAAAAGGCAAGATAAGTGAGGAAGGAAAAAAAGATAGATAAAAAAAATAAAAAACGACTGATCTCCTTTTCGGCCTTTGGATATAGTTGACTTGAGGGGCGAAAGCGTCTAACGATACCAACCTAAGTCCCCATAGACGGGTTAATAAGACTTGAAGGATGGTCGATTTTGCTTACAGGTTGATTTGTGGGTATTAATGTCCGCTAAGGTGACTAACTGGCCGTACCTGTCAATAGTTATGATGGAGAGACGGTTGTAGAGGCAGGAGACTGAATGAATGGCTTGGTGGGTGAATGAACGCGTGGCTGGCCGGTGAAGGAGACGGATGGCGAGGAATCAACATAGCAGTGACATAATTACACGGCAGGAGAATGAAAGCGTGATGGTAATGAGAAAGGAAAACGGGATAAACGAGCCGTGAACATTGGGTAGTATATACCTGAATGGTCGATGGTTAAGGAGAAGCTGACCAATGCTTTACGAAGTGGCTTACGAGTGAATGAAAGGACTTAATGTACACACACACACACACACACACACACACACACACACACACACGAGGAGTTAATAGCAGTAGTATGGGTTTAATGCATGGTAGGGCAAACGACAGCATACGACATTAAGTACACAAAGCAATAAATGAGTAATGTGGTGATTAATGACCTACGAATTAAAGAAAAAGGCTTTACATCAGACCCAAACATTACAAAACCAATTAACTTTTATACATGATCACAAAAGAACGCTGGCTTATCAATGGTGTCCGTGTTCTTAAGCTACAACATCAGACAGACAGACAAACTATCCTAATAAGTCACAGTCACCACGAAGCGTCAGCCGTGCCTTTGAAACTGAAAATAAGCGGTTAAGAGCAAGTGAACGAAAGCGAACGAACGGCTCAGTGAGTCAGCAGCGGTGACTGAACGCTATGAGTGGTTGAGGAGAAAGTGAAGTGAATGAACGAACCATGCTCTAATGTGCGAAGCGACAGAACGATGGATGGGGGAGGAAGAGGAACCTGATGATGGGGTAACAATGCAATATCTTTCTTGAACGATAGACGACCATCTCTTCATATTGTTTAAGCGAGGAGGAAGTGTGGATCAGCACAACAGGAAGCGAGCATCATGGACCAGGGAAGTCAACGGTTGAAAATAATGTAAAGATGATTTAGAATAAGAAATGGTATCGGGTCATTTCATGCGTGAGACTGATAACACATGGACAATCAGAGTAACAGAGAGGCAACCCGAACGTTGTAAAAATCTGGGTTGACAGAGGGCCAGGTTTATAGAAGAAATTAAAGCATTTGCTGGAACAAGATGGAGTACACTTGCAGCAGAGGTGATAAACGTTGGGAAAGGCCTATAACTTGCAGTATACAAGTAATGCCTGTATGTTTTTAAAGGGGTTACACGCTTACTGACGCATAATACATAGTAACATAGTTCAATGATGCTGAGGAATGAGGGAGGGACCAGTGAACACATAAAAATGCAAGTTCTCTATAAATCATTTGTTAATTAAGTGGAATCCGTATGCTAAGTAAGTGAGAACGAGGTGATTAACAAGTCATCATTCACTCAGACATATTTTAGTAGCCTAGTATTATATATCGATAAATCTAGGTTATATAAGCGGGGAAAAGGATATTAACAAGGCTTCATACAAACATACAAACACATTTCAGTAGACTAGCGTGAAAAGTCCGAATCTAATCCTGTAACCTATATTGTAAGTGGAGTCTCAAGGATATTCATTTAGAAGAGGAAGAGCGAGATTAACAAAGCTTTACAAAATACTCAAGCTAAGGACCGCAATAGGCTAGTGCGGGGAATTCGAAACTTTACGTAGCCTACACTTCGCTACCTACATACGATCACACTCCACTTACATGACCATCACTGACCCTGATGCATTGACATTATATACAGCGAGTCGGTGACGCAACGGGCAGCGGCTGACAGTGATGAATGAAGCGGTGGGAAATGAATGATCGTGCTGAGTAAGCGATACAGTGAGTAGACAAGAATGTGGGAAAGAACGTGGGTCACTATAAATCATGAAAACGAGGTAAATGTGGGAAAGAGAAGGGAAAAACAGGAGAACGATGACGAAGAGGAGTGAGACATGAAGAAGGAAGAGAAGGTTGTGGAGAACACCGTAGCCTAGTCTCTCACTCTCTCGCTCTTAACTCTGCCGGGCTCCTCCATAGCCCATCATGTCAACGTGCATGTAAACATCAAAGATCTCTCTCAGTCGAAGCGCATTTTAAATAGCCTAATAATTAATTGTTAAGACATTTACTTGCTTCTAATATAGATCTCCAGAGTCTAGACAATCTAATTATGATTCAATAAAAAAAAATATTACTATTATAACAGTTGTATCACTGCACTTGCAATCATTCATACCGTGAAGATGAGTAGGCCTATATACTACATTATTACATATAATATTTGAGAAACACGTCATGTAATATCATAACATTAACAATTTAACGCGTGCCATGAGTATTCAACCAATATCGATCCTTTTTTTTCTTAAAATATCAAAAGCAGTTTGACACGGCCACTCAGCAATGTAATATTTGTATAAAAAAAATGAGTTAACCAATAAGTTGTGTTGTAATATTGGCTATGCTGGTGGACGATATAACGTAGCAGTGGAAGAAACTACGAGCCACTACGAATGGGTAATGTCAGCTACTTATTGACCAGAAAAAAAATATGCACTCATGGTAAAAGATAAAAAAAACAAATAGAAGAGTTTACGCTCATAATCGGAGGAACAAGATAACAGCAGATACACTGGACTAAAACACACACACACTCACACACACTAATTTCGCCTGCGTATCTCAGTAACTTGACAACAGCGAGCCAGTGTTACTAATTTAGCCTAACTTAGCTTACATGCCTTAAGCAGTACTGTTGTTTATTTTCTCAAACTGATATTTAGTTACTTGATCCTCTCAATTAGTCAGACTTTGTTTACTTTTATTATCTACGTTCTTTATCCCCAACTCCATGGATAATCTGTCTTAGGTGTTTATACTCTTTAATATATAACATTTGCACTCTTTCGATTCTACATATTGCACTTCTTCACTGTTTCAAGGGGTTGGTTAGGCCTATTGCACTGTGTTTACTTGAAAATTTAAATCCTTGATGGTTGCCATGATTCAAACCACACAATGTCACCCTCCCAAAACATATATACACAGGAAAAATAATATGCAACTAACCTTTTATCACCGGCCTGCATAGTGGGCTTCTCGTGGCCATGGGTAACATCTTGCTGTCACGGGCACTGCGTCACACACTTTAACACTACGAAAATACTCAAAATACCGGTAACGGAAGGAAGGATGAGGGGGAGTGAGTGTGATCAGTGATCACTGGCCTCCCCCTCCTCCTCTTCCTCCTCCTCTTCCTTCCTGACCCGTGCGGCTGACCCTGACTTCGGCTGCTTGAGTTAATCCAATTCGCACAAATACATATTCCCTAAGGCTGTCTAATATTTATTTGGAAGTGGATGGATGTTTTTTATGCATATTCTAACAGTTTGGTCAGTCGGGAGGGCATGGGTAAGGGTGTAGTGAAATGTGGATGGTAAATAAAGTAAACCGAAGTCAAGCCATACTGCGGGACACTTCATATGTTATATAAACCAACACAACACTATTATTTTAAAGCATATACTATTGCATGTATGTCTAACAGTTTCATATTGTTTTACGTATCTTTGGAGGCAATACGATTTTGTCTTATGATATACCTTTTTCACCATATAAAACCCTGCAATTGTTCGGATGCATTGGAACACGATTACATTTCTTTACACTTTGATATAGTTTCCCACGACATATACACTATTGCAGCTGATTTTCTTATGATGTTCTCTATCTTTCTAGCTATTTTATCATCCTCAACCTGTCCTGTAATAAACTAAATCCTAATACATACCAGGTCGAAGTCAAGGTTAGTAACACCCGGATGCAGCATTTTCTCAACAGACATTTCATTTGTTTTGAAGTGTGAGTGTGAGTGTATCGTCTCGGGGTCAAGTATAAAAGGACTAATTGTGGGTAATATCCGTGTGCCTCCATAAAGACACTCACCGCCATAGGTAAGCATATCCCGCCTGACATTTTGAGGCATATAGTTGTGGGGTGATAATTATATATGGCCTAAAATCAGCGTTAGTGTGGTAATGGGGGTGACCACTGCCTTGTGTTGCGGGGACGGCCACCACCAACTTCTCATGTTATTATAATCTTCCATGCTTGAAATATGTCCATGCCTGTATCTTGTTTGTGCTATTGACTTGGTGTTGGGAATGTTTTATCGATGTGGTGTCAAGGTGATGTGATTTTTTTTATGTCGATGTGTTGATGTCATTCGATGTCTTGTTGTGATGCCATTGTTATGTGATGTCGATGCTGGGTATGTTCAGTTGATGTGATGTCAACGCCAGGGGTAAAAATGATGTAACAGCGGTATTACATCATGTTAAGTGGTCTTGTCGAGTCATGTTGCGCAGTCACAAATTAGGCTATAACGCAATACTGAATGTAATAATAGTGTATGTAGTTATTAAACTGTAAATATCAGTGAACCAGGATGACCGTAATCATTTCTGCCCTAATGTGATACACAGGTTAATTTAGTGGCTGTTAGATTTTGCTCATGTGTAATAGAGAAATTATTCATAGTTATAAAAGGATATTGCAGTATGGAAGAAAATGCCTATATTGATGTATTCTACTGTTACTTATGTTAAGACTTCGACATATGAGAAAATATTAGTAATTATTCAAAGAGGTTTTATGAACTACACTACTCTAAGATGGTGTGTGTGTGTGTGTGTGTGTGTAGATCAGTGGGTACAGCTGACACAAGTGGCGATTTTCCTTTTTAGGATGTTAAACTAATTACTAATGTTGGAGTCTTATGTGACATCTGATTAGGCTAGTAACGTACCCTCTCAAGTACTCAGAATCAACACTGGCAATTATTTCATTCAAAGCTTTATTCATTCAGGAACAACATATACTCAGGGATGGGATCTTTTTGTTTTATGACGAGGCTATTACTAGGCTAATTTTTTTTTTTACTTGAATACCCATCAGGAGGGAATGGGGATGAAATACATGCATCCCCGGGACAAAAATGATTCAGGAAGAGCATACTTATTTTTTTATTATTATTATTATTAAAATATTGCTGCTTTCCTGTGGTAGAAATATATAGCTACTTTCCCAGCAAAAGAGAAGTCATTGTGTGTAGGCTATATAAATATTTTCCTTTTTTTTCTCAATCTTTTTTTCATTCAACTTATTTTCATGTTTAATTATGTATCATCCTTTTATCTATCCAGCTATCTATTTAGTTATCTAGTTTGTTATAGATCATTGTTTCCAAAAATATAATGGTTCAAGAAAAGCATTCATGGAGGTCTTATGGCCCTTTACGTGGGTACTGCTACTCCTTCAGCAAAGTATAAAATTGTCTGGCATTATAAAGACAACCATCCCCAGAGCTCCGTTGCCTAATTGCCGCATACTCTCAGCAGCTGCGTAGCATCCTTCAGCGGAGATAATTAAATCGTAACGAATTCATGCTTGGTGCGTCTTCCTATCCACCCCACAACATGCAGAGAGTTTCCTAATCTTCACCCCATAAAGTCTACAGCAGCGGTTTCTTGATATCCATTCCACAAAACCGAGCATTTCATATCACGAATTAAATGACAGATGTTATCAGAACCAGCTCCTTGCAATCAAACGCCATTAGCCGGAAATTAACACAAGCGACACGGGTATTTCTGTTCTCGCTTTTCACCTCCCGTGCCCCGACGCCATTTAGAAGCAGATAAATAACACAAGTCGTCTGCCTCGACTCTTACAATACGAGCTTAACACAAAGACCCGGCGAATCCCTACGATTAAAGATAGTTTGTCATCTGTATTGTGGGGCTGGTGCTGATTGTGTTGGTATTCCATTTGCTAATGAATGCGTGTGACTTCAGATCTAAAAATTCAGGAGTAATTTATCCGGAAGGTTTGAACACGTAGGAAATGTGCTCTAGTTAATTGCTACTAATGATACAAGAGAAAAACAAACGTAACATAATTACTATTCCTTGAATGTCGCCTCCTATATATATCTTCGGTGTAGGGAAGGAACACACACACACACAAAAAAAAAAACATACGGGAGGGATATTCAACACGTATTAAACATATATAAAACCAATGATTCCAATGAATTAGTAAAACATTAATAATAACATTACTTTTCAAAATGAAGAAGACATCGGCGTGAAGAGGGTAGTCTGTTACTATTAAGAATCACAAAAATAGTCCACGTACGTCCATGGCACTTAGTTATAGAGAAAGAGATATTGAAAGCATCGGGTTGGACTTAATATTTACCCCTTTTTAAGCTTTTGTTGAAGGTGTCGCTTGTACAGGTGGCATAACAACATCCCTTTGGCACACCTTATTCTTCTCTTCTTCATTCACAACGCTAGGGAGTAATTGTATATAGGTGTCGCGTGCTGATGTCCTGGTTATGAATCTCAGAAAACAAGCAGCGGTGACATGACCTTATAGCCCAGTGACATGACCTGATGACGCAGTGTGCTTAAGTGCTTGCGTGCCTGCGTAGTAGTACCTCCGTAAGCGTCCTCGAGATGGCTTGTTGCACCACCTTGGGATGACGTAATGAGCAGGAAGGCGAGGTGTTGGAGGCCACGCGAGCTGGAGTTAATGAGACCACCCCCTACCCCCTTATCTCCCTCTCTCACCCCCCTCCTCCGTCCTCCTCGTCCTCCACCCTCGCCTCGTCCTCGTATTCATTAACAATTACGTTACATTTTCCAACAATTACCTGTGACAGCCTTAGCTAGGGTGTCGCAGGTGAGGGTCGTGGCTGATAAGTCGTTGTCACGTGATTACCTGCTGGGGGGGTGCCGCTACAGGGGGGTAAGGGGGGTTATAATGAGGTTAATGAATGAGGTGGCGTCATTATCTTGTGAATGAGTGAGTTTACTACAATGGTGGCGCCGCTACTACTACAACTACTACTACTACCACTACTACTACTACTACTATAACTTCTTCTTCTCCTCCTCATCATTATCATTATTATCATCATTATCTTCTCCCTCCTCTTGTTCTTCCTCTTCTGCATCTTTTTCATCTTCTTGCTCTTCTTGTTCTTTTTCTTGTTCTTGTTCTTTTTTCTACTACGGTACTACTACTACTACTACTACTACTACTACTGCTACTACTGCTACAATTACCACCACCACCACCACCACGACCACCACCACCACCACCGCTATTACTTCTCTTCGGCAAGAAATTGGAGGGCTCCATTCAATTAGTAGTAACTCTCCCGTGTTTATAGAGGCAGCCACTTTGTTACCTGTTCATTTCTTTGAGCTTCTTTCTCACTAATAACTGCGGTCCGTAAATGTGTTTGTGTTTGTTTGCAAGATTGTTTTCCCCTACCCAGTGTTATGGTGTGTGTGTGTGTGTGTGTACTTTCATTCATGTGTTCCTAGTACTCACCTGTTAAATGGTAAGGTCCTCTCCTATTTCGAGTATTTATGCTGATGCCCTTGGTTCTAGTGGTGGTGGTGGTGGTGCTGGTGATGGTGGTGGTGGTGGTGATGGTGGTGGTACCGGGCTCAAGTATATCATTGTCACCATTGCCACCATTCTAAGGATTTTTTATTGTTGTACTGTTCTGCTACTTGGGTTTCCTTCCTTTTTCACTTTTAACGTAATTTCTTTCAATCACAAGCTTTCGTTTTTGTAGTCTTTCTTTTTTTTTTTTTTTTAGTTCCATGTCAAGTTCATCGTAGTGTCATCTGCATGTCTTGGATGAGAGATGTTCTTTCGTCTTAGTTTACGCCTTTTTTTCCCCCTCTCATCACTAAAAAATCCACCTCAGAGGTCACTATCTCTCTTCACTCCTCTTTCTTTTTTTCTTCGTCTTCTTCATCTTCATCTTCATCTTCTACTACTACTACTACTACTACTACTACTACTGCTACTACTACTGTTACTGCTGCTACTACTACTACTACTACTGCTACTGCTACTACTACTGTTACTGCTACTACTACTACTACTACTACTACTGCTACTACTACTACTGCTACTGCTACTACTAACACTACTACTACAACTACTACTACTACTACTACTACTATTATTATTATTATTACTACTACTACTACTACTACTACTACTACTACTACTACTACTACTACTACTACTACTACTACCACCACCACCACCACCACCGCTACATTTACTACGCAGCGTGGCACCGTCGTCGTCGTAGTAGTAGTAGTACTCGAGGGAGGTAGGCGCGGCGCGTGTGTGTACGCCTCCACTTAGCTCATTACCTGAAGAAAATGGCCCCTTCATCAGGCCTAATGAAGAAATTTTTCCTAAATTAATAACTGATAAAAAAGAAAGGAGGAGGAGGAAGGACCGAGGAGGAGGAGGAGGAGGCAGGACGGCCGATGGAGGAGATGGAGGAGGAGGAGGAGGAGGATGGGAAAAAGGAAGGGAGGGATGGAGAGTAGGCAGTGTCGTAACTACAAAATACTGCAGATAGCTCCGTCGACAACCCTAATTAGGCAGTTAAAATATCCACACCTACCTGGCGAGTGACGGGCAAGGTGTTATTGACGCTCCTTTAATCACCTGCGGCGTAAATTACCTGCCTCCTCCTCCTCTTCCTCCTCCTCCTCCTCGCCTAGGCCTTCCCGCGCCCGTCCTTATTAAGAAAATTATTAATGAGCGACTTAATTAAGAACGGAGGAGGAGGTCGCATGTGAGGGGAACCTTACACACTCCCGCTGCTGCTCTGTGTGTGTGTGTGTGTGTGTGTGTGTGTGTGTGTGTGTGTGTGTGTGTGTGTGTGTGTGAGACAGGCAAGCAGACATCCATATTACACGAGGAAAAAATATAAGCCCTCGGATACGTTAATATAAGAGGAACAGACACAATATATATCAGTGTTAAACGAATACTATAATGAAGCAGTTTCAAAATACTACACAGAATGAGTTTATTTCTTAGATTAATTCGTATTTTAGCTGTGCAGGAATGTTTGGTGTCTCGTTCTTGTTATTATTTTTTTCATATTGTAATCCTTTTCATCATCATCATCATTACCTTAGTCGTCGTCATCACCATCACCCTTATCTGCATCATCGTCACGAATAATCGCTACTCGCAGCATCATCGTCACTGTAAAAAAAATACCTAATCGTTTATGACCCAAGTTTTTGTGATGTATGAATAATGGATCTTTTAATAATGAATGATAATCATGCTAATAATAATAAGGATGATAATAATAATAATAATAATAATAATAATAACAACAACAACAACAACAACAACAATAACAACAGCAACAACAACAACAACAACAACAAAAACAATAATAGCAACAATAACCTAAGTAATAATAAAGTATCTGTTCACCGCTGTCTTAGTTTATAGCGTGTAAAATCTCCCTTGAAATTAAGATAGCAAGGCTCAAGCAACCTGTAATTGGGCATCATTAGTGTGTCAATAAAATATCAGGCTCCGGACGTGTAGTTGTCGAGTAAAGGTGCCGGGTTCATCTGCGTGTGTGATTAACTGATTAAAGCGACTGACTATGAGGTAATCTAATTAGTATTGTTTACATTAGAAAGGTTACTCGTCCCAGTGCGTCTTGTTTGGCATCCCACACGTCTCAACACAAAACTCACTCTTCTGTTCAATATTCCTTGGCTATTACGTTAAGATTTTTTCTGGAAGGGACTCCATATTTAAGTGTTATGAGTTATAGCTCTTCACGGCGTTTTTATAGTGAGTTATTGAATTCAGAAGTTGTGTGATAATCTCGTACCCTGACTTATGGAGTCCTCAAACATCGTAGCTTTCATTCTTACCTACGGGATCTTCAAACATCATTTATGTATATATCCTCCCGGTCTTGCTTTCTGCCTCTACAGGAGAACAGACGAACGATAAGCATTCTAAGAGCATTCAAAAGACACTGAAAGAGTTTGATCGACATTATTAGAGAGCATATACTCAACGGTTCCTTTTTTTACTTTTTTTTATACAACTATCCGTCCTGCCGAATGGTTACATTAAAGAATGTCTACAAGCAAAACAACAAAAGAATCCGTTATTACTAGTATTGTTGTTGCGGTTGATGTAGCTAGTGATTATGATGATAGTAGTAGTAGTAGTAGTAGTAGTAGTAGTAGTAGAAGTAGTTGTGGTGACAGAGGAGCATGTGATGATATGAGGTGTGGTTGCTTTGGGATGGATGAGAGGCAGATGGTGGTGCTTACGGTGGTGGTGGTGGTGGGTGACGCGTGGCACTACAATAATCATGGCTTGTTTTGGGGTGAGGACACGTGGGTGATAATGGGAGTGGGTGGACAGATATCGCCTAATGGGAGTCTTATTGTTAGTTCATCGATATATGAGTAGATACGCATATCAGTAATATTAAAAAGAGTAAAGAATTGATTAAACATATGAGGGAAAAAATCGAATACATTAAAAGAAAGAAGATTTGCGTTTTTTATGAAGATATGCATTTAAGGCGAGTAATACATCCCAAGAAAATGTATCTTTACTTTAGGATGTCTGGATTCGTGCTCGTAAACCATTCAAGTAAACGGATATTATTAACTTTTTTGGCCTGTGATTGCAACGGAAGAATTGATACCGTGCATACTCAACATTACACACCTGCTTTTTGGTGGATTAACCGCAGGTACGTGACAGGAAAGTTGTATTAGTTTGGGGCTGATTGAGTCACGGCGCGCGGGTCACGGAAAGGGAAGATATGTGAAAGTAGGAGAAAGTAAAGGGATGGAAACAGTGCGATCAGGTGTATGGATATTAAGAGAGAGAGAGAGAGAGAGAGAGAGAGAGAGAGAGAGAGAGAGAGAGAGAGAGAGAGAGAGAGAGAGAGAGAGAGAGAGAGAGAGAGAGAGAGAGAGAGAATGTTCCCACTTGCATTCATGATTAGCAACAAGGGGTTTCTTCATGTGGTTTACTGTTGTACCAATAATTTACTGCTTAGAGGTTGAACAATAAAGGTCACAAGTCATCGGATTGAGGAACTTATGATATTCTTCAATTTTCACGTTTCATGTGACATTCTAAAGGTCTCATGATTTTATGCAATGACTAGACCAGTGGCTGAACGGTAGCGGGAAAGTTTTGGACATAGTCATTACTTCATTTATTCCATACCCCAACAGCATATTCTAAGTTTCTTATTCCTGTAAGAATCCCTAGACCTGTGGTTGAATGTTAATGAAATTTTTTTAGCATATATTCAGAAATAAATTCGTCTCTTCCTCAACAGCTACTAACAACGGGTGTGGCCATACACTGCGTCGGGGAGCCACTTCTGGAGTGTGGCAAGTAAGCCTTGACACAGTGCGGGGTGTGAGCCGTTATTGTGATCCTCCATTAATACATCGGCACCACCACCACCACTACCACCACCATCACCACCACCACCACCACCACCACCACCACCACCACCATCATCATCACCACCACAACCACCACCAGGCCCTCATCTTCCAAGGCCTCCATGAACTTCTTCACCTCGACAACTGCCACGACCGTAGTTCCATAAAATTAAATGACACTTTTTATTATTTATTGTCTAGTTCATGTGGATTGCATTATTACAGAAGTACCTCGCGGATGAGAGGAGAAAATCGATTATGCGTGTAACCTGTTAACATGAATATCAGCTCTCCATTAGAGCAAGGATACACGGTACTTAAAGCGCAAATATTAATTAAGCAAATATTCTAATTTATTTAGAAAGTAAATGTGAACACTAAAAATCAATTCACACAAGTACTCGGCGTCTCATCCTTGAAATTCTATCACAGCCCCTGGGCGTGCGCCACCCCAGGCAGGGAACCCATGCATTACAGGAAAAGTAACAAGGAAATTTGAATCTAATTTTTATGCTTAGTCCTAAAAGCGGAAAATTGTACTCGCTCGTCTCCCGATCCTTTGATGGTGTGTATGATCAAATTGATCATGTGGTAGTGCGTGCCTGTTTTATTAGAATAAGAATTATACATATTAGATGTTGCAGGGTGTTTATGTTAAGAAAATAGTATATTCAGTTTTAGAGGTCCTGATTATTGTGCAAGAAAATAATTGACGACTGGAGCGAATGCAAAAGAAAACAATTTAGAATTTATGAAGACAGTCACCTAAAAAACAGGATGCATGTCATTTTCTCTAGAAGAACTCGTCCATTTTATATTTGTTTTCCTTGTCTATATATTGCCAATTTTAGGAGAACCGAGCAAAAAGCGAGATAACTACATGGCACACGTCCAACGAAGA